>NC_056725.1:816828148-816888148 GCF_019279795.1 Protopterus annectens
TGCACAGCAGGTAAGAATAAGAGGACTCCCATCAACACCATCCATTAAAGGCTTCTGTACTGCAGCCATTCCATTTTGGCATCTTTTTTCTCACATTTCAAAACTGACTCCATTGTCTACCCCACCAGAATAAGTAGATAAGTACAAACTTATGAACATTGTCCTTAACCTTATTGACACAGCATTTAACATTATACATGAATGAAGTAGAAAATTTGATTTCCATGTCAAAAATGCAACACTTTAGTACTTGGCAAACACCACCACCAATTTCTTACACTATTGATGGGCAACAAGTGAAAGATGACTAAATAGTAAAATGCCTTTCCTTAGACCCCTTATGGAAGATGATATTTCATTTGATGCCCATATAGTTGACTCCATCTGCACAGTATATGGAGTTTACCAACAAATCCGTCGAGGAGTAAAAGTTGTGCCAGAGATGTAACTGGCAACTTTTTACAGGTCTTATCAAACTAATTACAGAATTGTGTGCCCTCTTTTGTAACCTACCATCTCGTCCCCATCCCAGCATAATTTCTAAACCCATTAGCCAACAATGCTGACAGTTAGATAAAATAAAATTCCCCTGAAATATATATTAAGTCATTTACTAATAAAACACCAATAAAATAAGCTCTAACTTCCCCCAACATCCATTCACTGGCTACAAAATCCTAAATAGGTTTATAGATTCATAGGTATGTACTAGGCTAATAATCACGGGGGCCTTTATAAGCCTAGCCATGCACCCCAAAATGTAGCCTACAAATGATTTGAGCCTAGGAGGTTATTTTAAGGGGTATATGCAAGCCAGGGTATGGCTTACAAAAATGGCACAAATACTTTACAAAGCACACACCCTCTCTCAGAAAGCAACACCTCCATCCAAAGAAAGAAGGGAAAAACAACCAACCAATTAAATATAAACTGTAAAATAAAACAGAATAAAATCAGAACCACATTCGTTAACCAAGGATCAAATGAAATATTGCCAGTCTATTCTCAATGCACATTTAAATTGATAGGGTACATGATAAATTGTCCTTCCTTTGGACCAATGTGGAAGTACTTTTCAGCAGCCCGTATAAGAGGCTGCAGTAACAAAACCAGACACAACATTGTTGTTTTGTTATAAAGAAACATTGCTGCTGGCCTTCTGGGGTGGGGGACTGGCAACAAGCAAGGAGAGGTCCATGCAGGGAGGGAATGCTCTGAGTAAAAAGAAAGGTATAGAAAACTTGTCACTCACTTGTTAATCTTGTTGTACACTAAGTGTGTGTGAGTTTGTCACACTTGTGGTACTGTAAGCCAGCAACATCTTTTCAAGTGGCACTGCGGTTTACTTTCATTTTCAGCAGGCATTTACCTGCAACATGTTGCTTCTTCCATTTATCCATGTTGTTAGTACTCTGCAGTCAGAATAATGAAACATATTTTCTTTATTTATTCAGGAGGAAAACTAGTAGATAAAATGAACTCCGCCAGCTTTATTAGGCAAAACAGAAACAGAAACTCAGCTCGCTGCTGCAGCAGTACTGTAATTTATCTGTGTGTTTGTGATGTGTGTGTTTGTGATTAGGCATCTCGTAGAATTCCTTTTTCTACTGTCTGTGGAATAAAATATAGACAGACTTTTCTACAGCATCCTAGCCTTCAAATAATCTGTTATCTATTTCTGAATAAAATCAAAGTAATTTATTATTGGTCAGACCATCAGACAGATAGAATTTATTTTACTGACTGTGAAAACCAATTCTTTGTAATACAAATTTATTTAAAATTGTTCGTCATCTCATTGTGTGTGCATTTGGATATAAGCAAGCTTATCTGTGGTGGTTACTTATAAAATACAGGCATAACTCAATTGCGCATCTAAATTCCTCAAATACTAGCTTGAGTTACACCCGCTTGCTGTAAGCAACTGCCTGCCTTTAAATGGCCAAAGTGTAACCCTACAACTCCCTTGCTAACCCTGAAATTCTCATCACAAACCCTAATCCTAAATTTCCTCCCTAACCCCAAAATTCCATCCTTAACCCTAAAACTCAGTACCTAACCCTAACACTAACTGACTCCATATAAGTCCATCCCAATCCTTGTCTGCTACATATTGTAATTCCTTTCTCCCACTGTACACATGCTTGATTTAAGCAGAATCATTTTTAACTTCACTATGCTGAGATGCTACTCCATCCAAGACAAATCTGTCCCATTTGTGCTACTAGTACTGCACTTTCATTCCTGGTACTGGGTGATGCTTAACCTCAAAAAAAGTAATGATTTGAGGTCTAAATCATTATGGAGTACAGCTAATAGTTCATACTGTTTGAGCCAACTGCTATGTGGTTTTGTTCATTTTCCTAGCAGCAGCAGCAGCAAGTCTGATAAGGGATTTTGTGTTAATGATGGTAAAATAAGCTCAGGTAGCCCTGGTCGGATATTATTACATTTATTGCTGTTCCGTTTACTTCCTGTTATAATAGCACTGACAAAAGTGATATCCAAAAGAGAAATGAACAATGATAATAAACAACGCTCTTTTTATAACTTTTTAAAAGATGTAAAACAATATTTCAGTCTGAAAGCAGTGGCACTGGAAATGGTAACTAACAAAAAAAGCTGTGCATCTTCTATGTACATCATTATCATTCATTTTGCTGCACAAGAAACTATTCTGTTTCCCCTACTGCCAGCCGTTTTGCTGCAAATACTTTGTCTGACTCCACTACTTTCTTTGAAATCAGCAGTTGAAGTGGATTCTTTCTTTTAAACAATCTGTCCAGTCAAACATTTGGTTCAAATTCAGTTTCACAGTTAATCATCCACATCTGTGCAAATGTCCTGGAATGCTCAGGACTTCCTCCTTCTCATCCTGAACATCCCCAGTCCATTCATGCTTACAGCCATTCTTTGGAAAAAGAAAGACATTCATAGATTCATACACATTACAAGGCCACTGAGTCTTATGACCATTTGACCATTCACACCTTGCCAGTACTCACAGACTTGCAGTACTTCCTTTCTCCAGGAGGGCCATAGCAGTCAATCCCAGAGGACATTTGTGGATACCTATCTAGTCATCTAGGTAATGTTTAAAGATAGATAGTGAGTCACACTGCATAACGTGCAAGGGAAGTTTATTCCAGAGGTTTGTTTTGGAGGCCCTAGCTTATAAACATATCCATCCACCATATTTTATTTATCTGTTGGTGAAGATTTAGGTCTATGATTTTAGTACTGATGGAGATATTGGACTTGCTGAGATACAAAAGGCCCAGGACAATTAGGTCTCTAATTGTATGCTAAGTGTCATAAATTATATAATTCAAAAATTGAACCAGCACTTGATATTTTTATTTTATGGTAGGGAAATTATGATCTAAAGAATTTACATACAAAGTACAAAACCTAAAAAATTCACTGTTGAAGATGAATTTTCTTTCCCAAGATAACATAACAAGGTTTGTGAATATTGGGGTGTAAGCTGCTCCCATTGCTACACCCTTGATTTGTTTACAAAATTCACCTTCAAAAAATATAAAATTGTTATCTAGTACTAATTCAGTGAAAGTTAAAGCAATCTGAATGCCTAACTCACTATGGTGATCCAAAAGATGTCCCTTAGGTAGGAGATAGGTGAATTAGTTTGATATTGTTTAAGATTTTTACCTTTCATCCTCAACAGTGAATTTTATAAAGTTAGGAACTTTGTATGTATGTTTTTTAGATGATATGTTTCTTTTATGGAAGGGAAATTCTGAAGTGCTGGATCAATTTTTAAATGATTTAAATGCTACTACACATTTTTTTAAATTTATTTCCTCCATTTCCCATGACAAAGTTAATTTTCTGAATGTTTGTATTTATAAAACAAATGGGAAATTTGTTTTTAATATCTTTAGGAAATTGACCTTTAGCAACTCCTACTTACATTTTGAAAGTCACCACCCTTTGAAATTGAAAAAAAGGTCTTGTCAAAGGGCAATTCATTAGATTAAGTAGAATGATTTCTGAAGAAGACGTATTTTTAAGGAAGGGTTAGTGCTTACTGACATGCTTCTACAGAGAGGTTACCCTAAAGATCTTATTTTTGAAGTGACTGATGAAATAAAAGTCTGATGGGAACAGATTTTATACCTTTACTGAATGGGGAGTTATTCCCTATGAAGCCAAACACATAGGCTGGAACTTTTGGTCTTGATGGTAATGTGACAATCCCTGGCATAGCTGAGAACAAGGGAGGTAGAAAATATTGTAAGAAAACAATGGAGCATTTTAAGTATTTGTGATCCTAATTTTGCAACTATTAGTGTACAAAACTGGAAACAAAGAATTTACTAGAGAGTGACACCAGGGTAAATAACATGATATCAACTGGATTATCTAAAGGTATCACTAAACGTGGGTCATGTAAATATTGTTCATTTGTTGTTGATATGAATACTTTTAACCTGAAATTTTCAGCTGGAGAACATTACGTTATTTTTAAAAAAGGAAATTATAAAAGTAAGGGAGTAGTGTATCTTGTCATTTGTTCAACCTGTTCCTGTTTCTATATAGGGAAGACTGAGAGGGCATTACATAAAAGAATTTATGAACACTGTAATGATATGGAGAAAAACTGTGCTAACAATGCCCTATATAAACATACTTTGAATTGTAACAACTTTACAAAATTTACCCTTGGGGTTTTAAAAATAGTATCCCTTGATCCTAGAGGAGGCCATTGGAAGAATTCTTTAGAATATCAAGAATTAGTGTGGCTACTTCCCACCCTGGTCTCAATTATATTTCCATTGCCCCAGTGTTGAATAAATGTTGGAAAGCTGTGGCAATTTATAGTTATTTAGCTTTTTCAGATATGTACAAATATTTAGTATACAAACATTTTTTACCCTTAGCATTTGGGGGTTTGCATTTCCTTGAGGTTTGATAAATGAATAAATAAATAAATATATATATATATATATATATATATATATATATATATATATATATATATATATATGTGTGTGTGTGTGTGTATATCTTTGTAACTTAAATGTATTGTTTATTTATAATTTATATGTAAAAATCTTTGTACTGTACTGTTTTATGGTTCTGATAAAGCCCTCACAGACAAAAGGGCTTTACCTTATTTAATAAATTTATGATTTTTAGCAGTCCATTGTGGTGTTGGAAGCGGTTCATCACAGATTTTTTTTTTTTGAGAATCTGGTGAAGAAGATTTGGGACAAACAGGAAGAAGGCAAGTGGAAACAAGGTCAGCCAGCAAAGAGATAGCTGGGTTGCATAAGAGAAGACCTGCGACAGTCAGACATGATTGTTGAAGAAGGTAGGAGATGGTATTGCATCTATCGAGATGGTGACAGCTGACATGACACCCCAATCTCATACAGAAAAATAATTGGAAAAAAGGGTGGCTGATGATGATTGATATACAATGGAAAATGATTTGCAAATCTCAGACTTGAAGCATAGATTCATTGCTTGCTGCTTTAATGGGACTCAGTCATAGCTGGAAGAATAAAAGGGGGTGGTAGTTCCAAAACTGAGAGAATCATAAATTGCTACACTGTTGCCTAAATTGACTCAAGTTAATTATGTATGTGATTAAGTGAACTATATGTTCCACTGTGGATGATTTGCTTATGTGTTTTCTATAAACAGTTTGCTGTAAAGTGGTCTTGTCAGCTGGTTGAGGGGGAGGTACTTGGAATTAAGGTACTGTATCCACATGATAGTTACCAACTGTGAATGCAACTGTGAAAATATTTATAACAGGCTGTTCTAGTATCATTTGGAGGATGTGATTCCATTTATTTTCTCCATGGTCCTGATTGTCGAATTTTGATTGGTCGAATATGCAAAGCATTGAACTGGCTTTTTTTTTTTTTTTTTTTGCTGGTTGCTAGTATTTCTGGGGATTGGGAATTTAATTTCCCCCCAATGTAGTATGGTCTCAGAGTTGGTATAAATAATATTCAGGGGGTATAGTGATGCAGGGGAGCTCCTCCCTCCTCAAAAAGCTGTTTATTTGTGTAATTGTTATCTTTATTGTTGGCAGTCCACGGTTCAATGTTTTGAGTTTTGAACCTGTGATTTTTGACTCTTTAGTCTTTTAACATTTTGTTCAAATAATTTTATTCAAAATCTTTTTTTACAACAATAAATAGTGAATTTAACAGATCAAATAAGAGTGAATTGTATGAACTATTTACAAATATACAATGGCCTCAAAACAGATAAAGTCAAAAGGGAATACAATCATAGATACACAGACAAATTATAAAGATTATTGTACGAGAATTAACAAAATATAACCTGTATTCTTGTTTCCTCTAGTCTTATGAAGATAAAATTGTGACCATTTTAAGTGTCTCTATTAGGGAGAGAACTTTCTCCCAAGGATTATTAGTCCATTTCTTCGGAAAAATCCTCATTTCCTTGACTTTAATTTCCAACAGTGCTACTTCTTTCAGTAGAGAGAGAGAGAAAATCATCAATTGTTGGGATGATAGGGGAGTTCCATTTCCTAGTGATGCATTTTTTTGAGACAGCCATTATAGTCCAAAGAAGATATAATTCTTTCTTTTTCATAATAGTGGTTTCAATTTCATTTAGAAAAATTAATGACCTTGACAAAATGAAAGAATCAGTAAAAATGGCTTATAAGAATTCACCAATATCCTCCCAAGATTTTTTAATATGTGTACATTCATATATAATATGTGACCAATCAGCATTACATTTTAGATAACATCTCCAGCATATAGCATCATTAGTATTTTTAAATCTAGCTATTTTATTAGGGGTGTAAAAGGCTCTATGCAAGAATTTCCATGCAAAAATTGTCCAACTTTGTACATTTGAAGTTAACTTAATAGAATATAGTATGTTTATTTTTGACTCATTAGATAAAAACAATAAAAAATCTTTATTAATAAAATTCTAGAATTTCTGATTAGATTTTGTTTTGTAACTAATAATAATTCTATATAACTTTGAAGTTAAATTTGTCCAATTAAAGTCTCTGTATAACACTTCAAATAAACAATATTAGTTGTATATTATATTATTACATTATTATTACAATAATTTAGTTATTGAATTAAGTGAAGAATTTTCTATTGTTCTACACAGATCTTGTACATATGCCCCCAGATTCATGAAGCTTGGCGCAAGTCCGGCGTAAGGCTTGTGCCGGCCGTGCGGCGTAGATGTGGAGTAGACACGCCATATGCATATGAATGAAGGCGCGCAGCTGCCACAGCCACGTGCATAGGAAATGTGCACAAGTGCAAGGGGCGTATCGAAGTTGCGCAGGGAGGCGTGTCAATGTCGGCTTTCGAGGAACAACCTAAACTGCTGAATATTATATTCCGCCAGCAATAGTAATCGTACCTATCAGTGTCCATGGAGACTGAAACGTATGCAAAGTAGAGTCTCTGCGAACAGAAAATAAAGAGTCAAACACAAATGCACGGTAGGAAATAACGGGTCCCTATCCATGAACAAATGACAGGAAAACCATGTGCCTGTAGTCCAAAGTAGTGTTGATAGCTATACCATGTGGAAGTGAAATGTGTCAGATGTTAGCGCACCGCCAGTAGGTACGTCCAGTCCAATGGAGAGGGTCACCAGCCGACCCATAATTTGAGGGAGGGAACATAGCTGTGCAGTTGTGTCCATAACAAAATACACGAGGAGAAATGTAGATATAGGTAGTGACCGTATGTCTGAATCATACCCCACAAGCCATGTAATAGTCACATACAAAAAGTATGTCCGTATTTCACATACCAAATGTGATAGGAAATAGCATACACATGTAAACGAAACAGAAGGAGCATATAAACGAGCCATAACAACACGGACACATGTAGGCCGAAAGGAACAGTATGATCCGTACCATCGACCAAGATTACCACCTGTCCCACTTTGCGAATGACAGTCCCTCTGTGGGCAGATGTGTCCTGACACAAACATGTAAAACTCGCAAATGTCCAGAGAATATAGGACATAATTCCTCCGTAGACATCATGCAATAGTTGCATTAAACATATTTCACTGGACGTATAATACATAAATGTCATAACAAACAGAATAACATATCGAAATGCTACAAGAATAAGCTTAGATATAGGCAAGAATTGTAAGTTCTATCTGCCGAACTGACCTTGGGTATGTGTCGGCCTGTAAAATATGCTGTGTTCACCCCACCTGTCACAGTAGGGTTGCCACCCTTACAGATGGACAAAGTGGGACATGTTTGGTACAGACATCAGACTGTACAGGCCGACACATACCCACGGCCAGTACAAAGGACTGAACATAACTGTTTTGCCTACAGAAAAGCGTATTCCTGTAGCATTTTAGTTGCTTATTCTGTTTCTCATAACAGTCAGGTATTTCAGATACAGAATTAACTGTTTAATACAACTATCACATAAAATATAAGAAATATGTTTGTCCTAAAATCTCAGGACATTTGCCATGTTGACAATTACGTCAGGACACAACTGCCCAAAGAGGGACTGTACCTTGCAAAGTGGGACAGGTGGTAACCCTATGTCACACTGTGGCCTATTGAAAAGGTGGAAACACAACCGTTGACTGTGGGGAGGCAATGTCCACAATGGTCGGACATGTGTAAGGAATAGCTTGGACATAGGAAAAGGTGTCATCCTACCAATGAGTAGAACAGGCTGGCAAAATCCGGAAGTCAGCTGTATAATCCGAATGTGTATGTGACACAGTCGAATGGGTAGTACCCGGATACACCAACCAAGTAATGAAAGTGAAGTAAGGGCATGTACCTATGTGCGTGAGGTATAGCATATGGAAAGCAAACATGGCAGGGTAGTCCACACAACCATAAAGGTACCCAACACATGTAGGGTAGTCAATGTGTAACTCTGGCCATGTCATGGGCCAACAACCAAAGTAGTGCTCTATGGGGTGTGAGTAATTCGCGTGTGAGGGGTGTGTGTTTAATGGTAAATTCCTCAAAGGCGATACTTGTGGCATATGCAGAAAAGGTGAACCAGAGGTGTATGAGGGGGCAGCGGGTGAAGTGGAAAGAAACACAACCTCATGTAGAAACAGCTGCAAGATAAGCAGACAGGCCATAGTGTAGAACACAATCTCACAAACATATGAATATGGAAATATGTGAGACAAATGTATAGATATGGCACTGTCACATACCCACAGATGGGTCCTGATGGAACTGGCCATAACAAATGCAACACACCTGGATGCATAATAGCCTACCCAGCATACCCTCCACAACACACAACCTGCCACCATACCAGAACGTCCACCAAATCCAGCCGCACTTGGTCCAATGGTTGGTTGCAGAAACAGCTACACACAGTGACCCCTATGCATATGTAGTAGGTATTGTCACCCTAGGCAGTGACAGGATTGCAAACCATGTATCCCCTGCAGGTAAAACCCCCTGCACATTTTTGTGCAGCCACAAAAATCTTTGTTATCTAACTTGTTTTCGTCTTGACCAATTTTTGGGATATCCCTCACGGGATGACCAACTTGTGTAAATAGTAGAATGGGTATGACGACATGATATCCAATCCAGTAGATATCTGGACACAAGTCAGAACGTGCAGTGGAGGTCCATGACACTGTCCAGCCCTAAGTGGGCATGCATAACCTACCACCCAGGATAAAATACCTTCCCGTGACGCACATGTCCAGACACGAATAGGAGGGAGAATATAATGCACACATTTGCAAAGTGGAAAATGGCATGAGGGCGAGGAAGACACTACATAAACAGGTCAACCCTGATCAAGTGTGAGGGACACTGACTGTGTGCAGTCATGACTGATCACACCTGTCAACCTGTGTGAGCAAGATATCTGGACAGAGCCGTGAATATAAGTGAGACAAAGGTCCAAAATCAGGGACAATCTGTAAACATATCTCTTAGAAACATAAAATTTGATAGAATAACAGTTTGCACATTGGCATTAATGTCTGGAGTATGAAGTCTGAAACCCAACTGTCTGTCAGCACGTTCCGACTGCAGTCTTTAATGCTGAGCTACTGCTGTGCCAGAACACAACAGCGTATTACAGAGGTCTGTGCCATACCACTCAACTGTCCGGATATTCGCAGAATGTCTAGGGTCACCACCTGTCCCACTTTGCGAGTAACAATCCCTCTGTAGGCAGTTGTGCCCTGTGAAAAAAATCAACACATAGCAAATGTCCCGAGAGTTTATTTCCTAATTTACTTTAATAAACGGTTATTTTATATATGAATCCCCAATATGTTATGTGAAGTAGCATAAGCAATTCAAATGTTACTAGAATAAGCTATTATATGTACAAAAAAGGTTAAAGTTCAGTACTATGCATGGCTGTAGGTATGTTTTGTCCTAGAAAATCTGACATCTCTACAGAACATGTCCCACATTGGGCAGTCGAAAAGGTGGCAACCCTAAGAATGACCACAGGTTCGCCCCATAGTGTTGGTGTGTGCCTCCGACAATCTGCACCAGTGTGGTAAATAGCTGAGGATTGACATCACTAAATAATGAGAAATATCCTGAGTATAAGAGTCCACAACCTGCACAAAAGTCATGCTAATGCAAAACCTAGCATTCTATCAACGTTCTAAGCTTGTAAGAGCGATCATTAAAATGTGTCCCTAATTGCCCCCCCCATCATGTAGGTTTTGCGCAGGTTCGGTGCTCTAAGAGGTTGAGAGGTATGTTCTGTACATATTTACAGGAACAGCCCTTCACACTTGTGTAATGTACAACTGCATACCTGTAGTCACTTCATGTCCAAAAATAATAATCCCCATATGACTGTATACAGGTAATAGTCAAATGTGAATGGGAACACCCCTCATCGTGGAGTATGGACTATAACAACCCTACCCATAATATGTAATGCCAACAGAATAAGCTGCGCTGCTGACAGGTGCCCAAACACCTGTGTCTATAAACACAGGTAAAACTTCAAAATAGGGAGATAATCCCTGTCCATATGCTTCGTCTGACATTTGACCTCAGCCAGGGAAGTTCCGTTCACCAGGTGAACAAGCCTAAACCCAGATCATTACATGAACACCCTGACAATCAAAGACCTGTATGTGGCTGGACTATATATGCCTTGGTGTTCTGCATATCCTCGGAGTGATTAACAATGCAGCTGGAGTCCACAGCAGTAGGCAATAGGGAATGTGTAATATGTAGTACCGCCTTTTTCCCAGCAGGAGAATGGATGCCTGTGTCGTAGGTGAAGCGGTGAGGCGTATGTTTATGTAGCTAAGTACTATGGGTATGCATATCAATGAGGGAGAACACCAATAGAATAGTGGTTCCGGTATCCGGCCAATGTGAATGAAGTCCCGGTTGACCTACAACCACTGCACATATAACCTGAAAGTGTAATGAAAGCGTTCGTGCAGTACACACATTTAAATATGTAAAGGTGAACGTGTGTTTCGCAGTAGTCCATAAACTGGAATACAGATATGTAACTGTTACGGTCAGAATTATGAAAGTTCACGGAAGCACAATTATCTATGAAACACATGTAACCCACAATAAGTATATGCAAGTGCGTGTGTAATCCGCTCACAGAATAGAAAATAAATGGTGTTTTCCCCACGTTCTATGTACATGGCTCATACCTGTTAAACCCATAAAGTACGAAACCGGACAAAGCCATGACAACAACTGGTACAAATAGGGACAATCCCCAGATATTGCCCTAACAAACATAGAAAGTGGATAGAATAATAGGTGTGTCACTAGCATGGATTCTCTGAAGGGTATGAAGTCATAACCTGAAATGTTTGTCATTATTTACCAACATCAGTCTTTAATGATATGCCACTAACTTGCCAGATAGACACAAGGTTATGAAAAATAAACCAAAGATAAGAGGCAAACAGCTGCACATGCAGCATAAATCTGTACAGTTGAAAGGTATGATATGGAGATATATATACACATATATCCACAGACATAATCCAAAGCAAATTACGAGATGAGGAATGTACAGACATATGTATATATGTACATATAGAAATCTATACACACACGATACATGAATAGATGTATATACACAACAAACATATGTCCCTGTACATATAACACATGTACATAAATAGGTCACGGTATAGCTAATATGGATAGACAGACAGACATGCATGAAAGGAGAATACACCGATGGTTTCCAAACCATTGCCTGGAAGGTACCAGTGTGACAGGACCTGCAAGTTCTACACGTTAAACATGAATATAGGTGTCCTTTGCAGGACCCCAAAAATTGATCCGTACGAAGTGCGAACCATCATAGATGCTAAAGATGTCACAGCTGCAACTACGATATAGGTGTACATGCAACAGTAGCAGGTGCAAGGGTAATAACACATGGGTTGATTGAATGTATGACATAAGAGCTGATATCCGCAGAGTGGGGAGTGCTCAGAAGTGTCCTCACACTTTATTATCGCTCACATTAAACATGTTTAATGGGTACTGTGGAGGTGTGTCAGGTATGGGAATCATGGGTATGCAGATTTGGGTGGCACAGATCTATTAGGTACGCCCCATGGGAGTGATCACTATATCTATGTGGGTATAGCACACTCCTACATTCTCCAAAAAGGTGCAATCCATCTACTGGATATTGTGTAAACCATTGGGGGAAGACATAGGGACCTATATCAGTGTCATGTAGGCAATTACCATGGATGGACACGCATATGACCAAGATGGTAACCATACCTGCCAGAATGTCAGAATAAGACAGCTGGACTAAGGCATAGTACACGACAGACAAATAGGGACTATATTAAATATACCTCAGACAAAGTCAGACCATTGATAGAATAATTGCGTAATCAGGAATATGAATGTTATGAGAGTTAGTAATCATGAAATAGAAATGTCAGTCATGATTACCTAACCGCACAGTCCATCATAGCTTGCCAGCAATCTATCAGAAAGGCACATTATCATGACAAATGTAAAAGAATCATAAGTCAAACCCCAGGGCGTATACCCATAATGTGTACAGGTGAGAGGTATGAAGGTAACCCGTCCTAATGAAATGTACAGAACTAGTGATACTAGGTGGACAGGTGAGAAGAAAGACGTCAGGACAAATGACAAAACATGTACAAGTCATAAGCATGTTTGTCCACAAATGTGAATTACAATGTATGGCCTGTGAAAGTCAATGTGCAAGGTTAATAGACTCAAAAGACATGTGTCCCTCAGGGTGTCATGCAGTGTCACCAATACAGTGTCCAGTCCCCCATACTCGTACGTGAGCTTTTCCACTGATGGAAAGCGCAAATACCGGCGTACACATAAGGTACATGATGGAATAATTAGTGTGGATAAGCACCTGTTGGCCTGTGTGAGGAATATAACCCAGTGGGTGGGTGTGTCCTGCAATAGGAATGTAATGGTAACTGGCCTGTGATGGCGCCATGTATTGTGTGTAGTGGCGTAAGGAAATTGATGTCCAGTATCAGAAACATACCTCACAACTGTACGAATGTGCAGATGTATGCCTCATATGTGTGGTGTGTTCCTCTCACAATCTGTACCTGTCTGCCAAATACCTGAGAACTGACATCATTAAATAATGATAAACATATGTGTTTAAGACCCCAAATCCCTCAGAAAGGTCATAGTAATGCAAAACCTATAATACTGTCAACTATCTACATTTGTAAGAGCAATATGTAGAATCTGCCCCTATCTGTCCCCCCATCATGTTAGGCTTTGTACAGATGTTTTGCACTAGGAGGTTGATAGGTATGATCTGAAACAGATACATGTCTGAGGAAACAGCATTATCGACTGCAAGATAACTCAGAAGATATGAAAAGCGCTGCAGTAGGAAGTTCATCTGCAGGTATGTGCTGACATGTCAAATGACACAGCAGTCTACAGGAAGTACCTATAAGGTGTCACCTTTACCAATGATGACAGTGGGACATACCCACAGCCATGCATACACCACAAATAGACATAGCACACAGCAAAGCCTAGGCCATGATACATGAAGCCTCTGGCGTGTATGGATTGAGTGAGAGTACAGCAAGGAAAGATGACTGCCAGGCTATTCAGCAAACACCTGCAGGGGTGTGCAAGACCGCCCATAACACGAACATTGCACGGACAATGTTGGAATTTGCAATATACTCCATTTGTATGTGTAAGCTATGCAAATGATGTAATGATAGGGTTGCCACCTTTCCAAATGCCCAAAGTGGGGCATTTGTGCTACAAACATCAGATTTTGCAGGGCAAAACATACCCATGGCCAGTGCAAAGGACAGAACTTAAGTTTTTTGCCTGAATAAAAGTCTATTCTTGTAGCATTTTAGTTCCTTATTCTGTTTCTTATAACATTTAGGTGTTTCAGATACAGAATAACTGTTTTATGCAACTATGACATAAAATATAGAAAATAATTTTGTCCTAAAAGATCAGGACATTTGCCAGTTTTTCACATTTTTTGCAGGACACAACTGCCCAAAGAGGGACTGTCCCTCACAAAGTGGGACAGGTGGTAACCCTACATAATTATGTGATACATGAAACAGTAAGCTGTCCGTGCAAGAGCAGAGTTATGTGCAGAAATGTACCCGGATGTTATGCGACTAACGTTTTGCACATTGCTAAATGGAGCAATGACAGCTGCAAATACAGTATGAATACAGTCGAAGAAGCATGCCAATGTCCAAGTCCAAGGCCAGTGGCAGCTTTGTCCATTGGATATCAATGAACCAGTAGTTTTCCTCCGCCGATCCCTGGTGTGGAAGCGTAGCGCAGTGCCACGAGAACGCGCTGCACTTCAAAACAGGACATATGGATAATATACATACAAAATGTAGGTTTAGTTAGATGTTAGTACGCCATGCAGATGAATGGCAAGCTGGAGACAACATGGCTACTGCGTACTGGTACTTATGTGTGGAAGCGCTCTGTCAGAGATGTAACGAAGCATTTGTAGGCAATGTGAGGCCAGTGAGGCTGAGGATAGTGAATCACAACATGTCATGCCATATGGGCCAAGCCTCTACCATGTAGTGTAGGTTAAGGGGACTATTAGAGTAGAAGATAGGTGACAACATGAGTGTGTATGTACAAAACACTGTAACCTCACCGGAGCAGTGTCACATGTGTGCTGTCAGTACTCAGTGGAAGAGACGTGTCATGAGCTATCCTAGGGACGTCAGGAGACTGTCGGCATACGCCATGGATACCACCGATGTGACCTGCAAACCTGCCCACAGTGTGTCTGTGCCCATGCGCACCTGTAAGCCCGAGTAAGTATGTGTGCGCGTGTGTTAGCCTGTGTGCGCGTGTGGAAGAACGAATAAGCTAGTGTACGAATGGTGAAGCTCGTGTAATGTCGTGTATGCGTTTGTAAGCATGTATACATGTGTACTACACACATCACACACATACTGCACACACAGACACACATGCTGCCAATACTACACACATCAGTGAAATGGCACATGGATGGAGCCTACATCATCAGAAGTAACACTGCTGTAAACTATGCTACAGTGATGGTCATAGCTGCAATGCATCATGCCTGCTGAAGTACACCTGGAAGTAACACACTGTGTGTTAACAGCATGCTAACATCAATACAGTGGAATAAAGCCACCATGTGCAGCAGCACCAGGTTAGTCAGATCCTGCATCAATGTTACACATCACAGGTGGTGGCACAGGTGACATCATATGCACAGGGTGTGGTGTTAACATGTTCAGAGCTGTCATAGAGCCATCCAATGTACACATAGGTGTGTGTGTGTGTGAGGGAAAATGGTTATTGCATGGCCCAATGGTGGTGCAATGGGTGTGTGTATGTGATAGCCGTAACTGTTTGTGATAAGTGTGTGTGTCTGCATATACACAGGTACAGCATGTGTCAGCCATATACAGGAGATTGTGGGACAGTCACAGACCGTACCTGCTAGGCTGTAGAGATCCCCATTACTGGCCATGGACACCCCTCCATGCATCCAACACAACTCAGTCCTGCACCTGTCAATGTCTACACATACAGTCCTGGGATCTGTACTGCAACCTGTGGATAAACGTGCGTCTGTAATGTTAACCTGAGGTGCATAGAATTGACAGTTACTACAGATGGATATGAGCCATACTCACACTCCAATGTAATAACCACTGCTGACTGTTGCCGAGATCTGCATACGACCAGTCAAAGGTGCTGCACTAACATTGTTTCCAATGCCTGTGTAATACCCAGCAAAACAATAACCGGTCTCTACACATGTATAACCCACGAACACTACAGCACACAGTATGTGCATTATCACAGAGCCATAGCAGATGTACATACATCCATGGTGCTCATGTACAGACAATGCAGCAGAGTCAAGAGTGATAATCCCAACATACATATCTATATACAATATACATTTTATATATATATATATATATATATATATATATATATATAGCTATATACATATATATATATATATATATATATATATATATATATATATATATATATATATATATATATATATATATATATATATATATATATATATATATATATATATATATATATATATATATATATATATATATATATATATATATATATATATATATATATATATATATATATGTAGATAGATACATGCACACACAAACACACACACACACACACACACACACACACACACACACACACACACACACGTGGCAGGGTTGGGAGCAGAAAATAAATGTAAGCACTGTACCACACGACAGCATCACGCAGTTACAAAATGCGCTACCGTGATCAGTGGATCACATGATTCACACAGGCACACGTCTAGCCTGCAGACAGCAGTATCAAAGGCAAAGACGCTGCACAGATGTTATGGAGAGTGAATACTGTAAAAGAAATGTACTGTTGTCATGCAGCTGGAAAAACACACACACACACACACACACACACACACACACACACACACACACACTTGGCAGGGCTGGGAGTCGAACATACACCTAACTACCCTAACACACTACAGCATGACGCATTTACAGAACGCGCTACCGAGATTACTGAACACAGCACTCCCAGAGGCATACTTCTAGGTGGGTGACATCATCTGCAAAGGCAAAGATGCCGATAGGGAATGTATGTGGTGTGAGGCATCTAAAAGCATTACTGTGTCCCCAGGCAGCTGCAAATACACACACACAAACACACACACACACTTGGCAGGGCTGGGAGTCGAGCATACACCTAACTACCCTAACACACTACAGCATGACGCATTTACAGAATGCGCTACCGAGATTACTAAGCACAGCAGTCCCAGAGGCAGTCATCCAGGTGCGTGTCATCATCCGCAAAGGCAAAAACATCAGTAGGAAACTGCTGTGGTGAGCTGCGTCTAAAAGCAAGACTGCGTCCCCAGGCGGACGGGAGCATACGCGCAAACACACACACACACACTTGGCAGGACTGGGAGTCGAACATACACCTAACTACCCTAACACACTACAGCATGATGCATTTACAGAACACGCTACCGAGATTACTAAGCACAGCAGTCCCAGAGGCAGTCATCTAGGTGCGTGTCATCATCCGCAAAGGCAAAGACGTCGGTAGCAAACTGCTGTGGTGTGCGGCGTCTAAAAGCAAGACTGCATCCCCAGGTGGACAGGAGCATGCGCGCAAACACACACACACACACACACACACACACACACACACACACACACACACACTTGACAGGGCTGGGAGTCCAACATACACCTAACTACCCTAACACACTACAGCATGGCGCATTTACAGAACTCGCTACCAAGATTACTAAGCACAGCAGTCCCACAGGCAGTCATCTAGATGCGTGTCATCATCTGCAAAGGCAAAGACATTGGTAGCAAACTGCTGTGGTGTGCGGCGTCTAAAAGCAAGACTGCGTCCCCAGGCGGACGGGAGCATGCACACAAACACACACACACACACACACACACACACTTGGCAGGGCTGGGAGTCGAACATACACCTAACTACCCTAACACACTACAGCATGATGCATTTACAGAACGCGCTACCAAGATTACTAAGCACAGCAGTCCCAGAGGCAGTTATCTAGGTGCGTGTCATCATCCGCAAAGGCAGAGACGTCGGTAGCAAACTGCTGTGGTGTGCGGCGTCTAAAAGCAAGACTGTGTCCCCAGGCGGACGGAAGCATGCACGCAAACACACACACACACACACACACACACACACACACACACACACACACACACACACACACACTTGGCAGGGCTGGGAGTCGAATATACACCTAACTACCCTAACACACTACAACATGACGCATTTACAGAATGCGCTACCAAGATTACTAAGCACAGCAGTCCCAGAGGCAGTCATCTAGGTGCGTGTCATCATCCGCAAAGACATTGGTAGCAAATTGCTGTGGTGTGCGGCGTCTAAAAGCAAGACTGCATCCCCAGGCAGATGGGAGCATGCGCACAAACACACACACACACACACACACACACACACACACACACACACACACACACACACACACTTGGCAGGGCTGGGAGTCGAACATACACCTAACTACCCTAACACACTACAGCATGACGCATTTACAGAATGCGCTACTGAGATTACTGAGCACAGCACTCCCAGAGGCATACTTCTAGGTGGGTGACATCATCCGCAAAGGCAAGGACGTCGATAGGGAATGTATAGAGAGTGAGCAGTCTGAAAGCATATTACTGTCCCAAGGTAGACATAGACAAACACAGGGCAGTGGTGTGATCAGGGCAACCAAATAGCTATGGAGCACTACAACAACACTACATAGATACAGGACGCGCCACAGACAGTACACCCTTCAAGACAGCAACCAGTGTGTTCAATGTAGGCATCCATCGTGACATTGAAAATGGACATCTGTTGCCTGGATGACCACCATCACTATACAGGATGTCAATGGCCATGCCCACATGCTTAGTATCACACGTCTGTTTGGAATGTACTGTGTGTCCATCTACAGAATGGTGTACTGGGCATGCTCACACACTTAGCAGTTGCAAAGGGCCATCTTGCATGCACACGGATTCTAACAGAAGGCTGCAGTTTGGAATGTACTGTGTGTCCATCTACACAACGGCGTACTGGGCATGCTCACACACTTAGCAGTTGCAAAGGGCCGTCTTGCATGCACACAGATTGTGAACATGGAAGGGCGCAGTTTGGAATGTACTGTGTGTCCATCTACACAACAGCATACTGGACATGCTCACACACTTAGCAGCTGCAAAGGGCCGTCTTGCAGGCACATGGATTCTAAACACGGAAGGGCACAGTATGGTATTACTGTCCCCACGTACATGAAAGCCACTTACATGTATTGACCAGTACACACTCAGGAGCTATCACATTTGTCTCAGGTGTAGATCACAGAGGTACACACCACATTCTACAATGTAGCCGTCACACATCACCATGTCATTGGACCAGCAATACACAGCCATACATTAACACAACACCGTGTGACTCATGACCAGTGGACTGTACGTAGGTCTACAGCAACTGTGCAGACTACACATGTACCAACAGGGTTCCATCATGTGTTATGCATTGCAATGATACCACTGTACATAACCAGGTCAACTTTACACATACCAGGGTCCCTGGATCTTACACAGCTGTGACAGATGACAGTCGCTGTACACCAACGAACACACATGTTTGGCTATGTCATACACGTAATTGCAGTGGATATGTGCATGGACCAAACACACACCACATATGTACATAGCATAGCTTTTGCTGTCCTCTGTGCAGACAAGTGGCTAGAGCAATCATACGCACACAAATGGAAGGTGGGTCCATGGCTGTTGAATGCTAACAGTACATGAGGTAGCAATGTTGACTGAGGACACATTCCCTCTGTACTAGTTACCCATGACACCCATCATATCATACAACAGTCCATGTGTTATGTATGTCAACACACATGTCCACCAATTGCAATACATACAAACATGGCTACATGACAGGCATGTAGGACCAACACACATGTACAATCTGTAGTGTGCATGCAGCTACCATGCATGTACAGTAGCTGATGTAAGTAACTCATCTGTGCCTAACTACAACATGCAGCTGCAATGCATCCCCATAATTGACACTTGTATATGGTGACATACTGACAGTACGGTAGGATGTACAGCAGGTATGGATGGATGTGTGTACATAAAGTGGTGATGCACCTGTGTAGATGGATGTTTGCCAGGGACGGCTCACAGATGTGTCACACGCCATCCAACCATGACATGTACAAACAGTACGCTATGTTACCGTTACTTGATGGTGGAGACATAACACCTACACAGTGGTCAGGTGTTACCGACAGTACGTCACTTGACACCTGTAACACTTACATCCTCCTGTGTGCATATAGCAGCACAATTGCTGAAAGTAGCATTGGTACACATAATGCGGCCAATACTGCTGTACGTCTGTCAGATGTATCATCATATAGCAGGTGTATCATTCACAGTACTGCCATGTGTGTTTGCTTGTGTGACCATATATGCCACATATGGTGTGGAATACAACCCAATTGTCACACACCCCTGTACACTGTTGTAGAGATCTGTACATACTGCAGTGTGGAAAGCATGACGTAGGCAGGTGTGGTGTGTGTATCACACACATCAGCTATCCAAATGTGTACGACATTTGTGGTCTCCACAGTGTGTGTGTGTGTTATGGCTGTCTGGTGCATGGAGAGAGGGTGTATGCTACCATACAGAACACACAGGATCCCTAACACCTCATGGTGATGCAGTCCACTACCCTGTTGATGCCATCGGTCTCAGCCGCACTGGCTACCTGTACATGTTCTTTCTCTGTGTTGCATTGTGTGGGTGCACAGTACTGTGAAGGTGATGACCACATAGGCAAGGGTCCTCACCTCAACACTATGGGGTGTGCGTTATAGTGTTGTTGACCCCATTAGTGTGAGCATGTTCCTGTAATGTGACAGGGTATTACTGCTACACAGTGAGGCCTCATGCTATCGTGGCCTCTAACATTATCATTGGCCAGACTGCTGTGTACAACCCCTGCACCATGTCAACATACCTGTGATGCGACGTGGTATGGATGTCACGTCTCTAGCCACTGTAGCCTATTAAACTGCCCACATGCTTCTGGATCAGTATATGTGTGGACATCTGTGGTATGTTAGACTTTCAGGCAGTCAGGCTGAGGCTACGTTTAGCATGCTGATATTGCCATATGTGCCTGTGAGTACTCCACAGTTACACATGGGAGACTGCAAACAGTGCTACCTGTAGGCACATGCAAGTAGACCATGAGGAGGGAACCAGGGCATCATTAACAACATACTGTTACTGTTGTTACCATGACACATACTGTGAACATATAACAATGCATGCTAAACCTGTACTACATGGTATGTCTGGTGCGTGTCAACAGTACACAACTAATGTAATATACACGTCTCTCACTATTCTCACACAACTATTGTAATATACACTTCTCTCACTATTCTTACAAAACTAATGTAAATTACACTTCTCACTATTCTGTTCACCCTGTGCATCAGACCATTTGAGCATGTCCCTGCACCAATGGTGTGTATGACAGGGATGCGGCACAGGCTTCATCATATGCACAGGGTGATAATGGTTGCCAGGGGCATAGGCTGCACCAATGGATGACATCATGTGTGTGGGTAAAGGCCAGTGATATGACTGGACATGTCTGTTCAAGTATGCATGTAGTTGTTGTTGTGCCCTACAGATGTCTTTGCTGTGTGCGTGTATGTGTGCACACAGTTCTGCCTTTTGTGAGGCCTACACGGGGCATTATTGACAGCTCCAGATTGTACAGACCAGGTTGTACAGCTCACTGTGTCCGGCTACGGCCACGTGACCTGTGCCTGCCAGGGGTTGCACAGGCACTACGAGGTGGAGGTACAGATTGTCTACTGTCTGATGACACATGTCCACTGGAACCATGTCCCTGCTGGGAATATCCAGGGCCATGTCCACGTGGCCTGCTGTGTCCTGGTGTGGGCAGCGCAGCACCAGCTGCACTGCTACTGCTACCGGCACTATGGGTGCGGGCATGTGAGGTGGCACACTCACATTGACCTGCACTAGGTGGTGTGGCTGGCCTACGTCCACGTGGCCCATGCCTCACTCCTACCAGATGTTCCAGCACAGACAGCTCATGCTCACGGATTGCCATGCCACAGTCCAGGATTCCAACCATGTCACCCAATCACCTGTCAAGAACATCAGCAATCTGCTGTTGAGCATTTGCCAATGCCTGGATGTTGTTATTTAGGGTACAGATAGCAGCCCTCTGCAGCATCTGCCCTTCCCTGGTGTGCTGTTCAGCATGTGCCTGTGCCGCCATTACAGTCTCGAACATGCGTCTGATGATACCAGCTGCTGCGCTCTGTCCTGCAGGTGCATGTCTGCCAGAGGTCCTCCTACGAGCAGCACCAGCCACATGCCTATGTGCATATCTGCAGTCATTACACTGACACCATGGTGTGTAGACACACCTTCTGTAGCCACCACACATTCCTGTTCCACGCTAACAGATGCTGACTGTCCTTCCTCTATGGCCA
This sequence comes from Protopterus annectens, assembly GCF_019279795.1. Classification (NCBI taxonomy): domain Eukaryota; kingdom Metazoa; phylum Chordata; order Ceratodontiformes; family Protopteridae; genus Protopterus; species Protopterus annectens. Next base: position 816,850,837 of record NC_056725.1, read on the forward strand.
CTGGTGATGCGGTATGTGTTGGCAGCAGAACTGTGTGCGGGGAAGAGGGGAACATAGCTGGGATGGCAACCGTTGACACAGATTCAGCCCCTGACAACTCTGCCTGTACCTCATGCATATGTTCATCACTGCTAGTATCTGTGGGGACACTAACATCAGATGGACCGCAGGAGGGTAATGCCCCTACATCACCTGTGAATGCAAAGAAAGACTCTAAATTACAATAGACACAGACACACAGACACACACACACACACACAGACACACACACACACACACACACACACACACACACACACACACACACACACACACACACACACACACACACACACACACACAGACACACCATGCATGTGATTTGACAGATGGCATGCAGCACCCCTGTGGTACAGCAGAGGGCATGCAGCTCGGACATTAATAGCATTAGTAAGCATACCTCCCTGGGGTGCACACTACAGCAAGCAGGTGTTATATCAGTAGCCATGCAGTTCACACAATCAAGGTAGTATGCATGCATCCCCGTGATACACCATGTGGACCAGAACAGGATCAAAGTACACATGGCTGATGTGACCTTGACATGTACTCTGCTGACGTGTGCATTAACATGCATACATGTCTGACACAATGGTGTCCTGACACATGTACAGCATCGTAATGGGCATCACATTGTGGTGTTGTCTGTATGCCCTACAGATAGAATGCATGTTTAGCAAATGTGCATGAGCATGGAAGGGTAGTGTGAGCCATCTACATTGCTATACAGTGTGAAGTACAGACACTGTGCCATTGCATGGCATCTTGAGGCATCTATATTGCTGTACAATGCATAATATGTACACATTGCATAGCCATAACTGCATGCATACCCATGACATTACTGTGGATTGCGACCCACGATGCTGAGGTGTATACACACCAAACCATGCTGTGTCAAGTGACAGGTCACTGGAGGCCTACAGCTGACACCCGTGCACAACAACTACAGGGTCTTAGCTGCCTGGCAACCATGTCCACACATAGCGGACATGTCAATTCACCATTTCCCACATGACATTGATGTACCACACACACACACACGAGGTGCACAGCTAACGGTGATGTCCTACAGCAGCAAGGGAAATGTACAGTATCTGTGGCCTGATGTGGTGTCAATGTCTGTGGAAGCTGTACAGGTGACTACTGTCATGCTATGACACAGTCGTGATGTGCAACTGATCTTATACGGTAGACTTCAGTGACACCTCCACTAGCTGTGCACAGGCTGTTAGTATGTCCAGTGTACCACATCAACTGTATAATCAGTCAACTAAGGCTATAAGTGGACCATGTGTGGACAATGTGCAACAGGGTGTATACACATCACATCTACTGTGTGGCTACGTGTCTCTGGCCATCCCCCATGGCCATGTGTGCACATGTGTTGGCCAAATGTGTGTGATGGCCATCTATCTCACATGTCTGTGTTGTCCCATATGACATACACCCATAGATGTCAGATATGTCACCATCCACAGGGCTATGCAGACAACGGGTTGTATGTTTGGTATGTGGGGTATGGGTCATGGGATAGTGTGACAATATTGCAGCCAGAACACTACATGTCTGGGACATGTCAGATGGCACATCACAATGTGTGCACCCAATGCAGGGGCATACAACACAATGGTGACACCTGTGGGCTGCCCATATCACAGCTCACTGTGTGGTACTGTTTGCATACCACACATGTTGTTCCAATGCATACTACATATGCCTCCATTGTAGAACACCTCCACTGTTGTATGCACAGCTGACCACACATGTAGCAATGACAAATACTGTGGTTTCAAGTTGGTGTATCATTTCGTTTGTATATATTGCACGTGGGTGGCCTGTGTGAATGATGGGTGCTGTGACGTGTATATCATGACTGGAACGAACATCAAGTGTGCAAGTGTTAACTGGCCACATGGCAAATAGATCTATCCTTTAACATGCCTGATACTGATGACAGTCTTACCTGCAATGGACTCATGTCTGTGGGGCATGCCAGAGGTACCATTATAAGGGTGACACAGCAGTATGAACATTATCCATGACTGTATGACAGCCACAGGGTGCACTGTGCATGTTAACACATTTACCTGTATAATAGCATATAGTATGCACATGTGTGCATACACAGGGTAGCATACTGTAGTATGCAAATTGTGTGTCCACATACCTTGCATATGTTGTTACTTTACATAATGTACAGTGACACATGCAACTAAATGGGATATAATAGCCATATGTGCAGTACTGACTTACCAGGCAACTCCAGGCTCATTGGTTGGGAGACACCCACCTCCACGATGGCAGCTAGAGTTTCTGGATGCTGTTCTGAGGGTGTCCCCAGACTGGCCAGTAGCTCCTTGGTGTGTGTGAGTGGGGGCTGGGTTGGTGGCCCACCACCTGTTCCACCTTGTTCCTTGGCAATTGCAGTGGCACGCTGTTTTGCATGTCGTATCAAGTCCGTGCAGTGTCTGCGCACCTGCTGATAGGTGCGGTTATGGCCACCCACATTGTTCACCCTCCTGCGAAGATCCTGCCACAGGTCTTCCCACTGCTGGGCATGCTGTGGCACATGGCTGAACAACACCTCATAGTTCTCATGAAGGTATGGGATGAGGACATCATCCTCTTGGCGGCTGTACGCCGGAAGGTGTGTACGAGGCATTATCTGTAAGACATAATGATGGTGACAGGTCACAGTTTCAGAGATGTACAGAGATACTGCTGCACATACATTTATATGACATCTAGTACATCTGCACAGTTATCTTTGCAAATCATCATGACACGGACATGACTGACGTGTTTGTGTCACACACATGTAACACCCGTTGTGCATTGGATATCATCACCATATATGTGTGTCACCGCATTACAGTGTTCATACTCCATGTGAATGCTGTCTTGATGTGGGCATGTCTATTTGCCTGCACTGCTGTTCTTACCTATCTGCACATGCCTGGATGTGTCCACGGTAATGCTGTTGACCTTGATGCTGTGTATATGTCACATATCAACACAGACACAGCCTTAATGGACTTGAGCAGTGACAATGCACACATACGCATGGAAACCTGTACATGCATGTGTTTTGCAATATACATCTACACAGCACTGTACAGCTGTTCAACATCCTGCCATGGATCACCTGTGTTGCACATGTAATAGACATGGGACAATGGTTAGCCGGACGTCATTCGCAGGGATGCTTATGAACCATAGCATGTATGGGCAAGGTTTCCTAGCTGTAACAGACAACCATTATGTCACCGCGAGGTGCATCAGTGCCACATTACTGATCCAGACAGTTGATACTACATCTACCATGCGGCCATCACACCATGTATGACTGGGATGACATGTGCAGCTTTGATGGGCAGGGTTGCATGGTTTGGCAGGAGTATGTCACATGTATGGCACAGGGATCTGTCCAGCATGTGGCGATCCTAGTATTCGGACGGTGGATGTCGTATATCTTACAGATCAGGATATGGACATGTAGCATGTCCAGCATCATGGTGTAGCAGATGTCTTTATGCAAGGTAGACAGCATGCTGCATAGTGAAGGTGAGGATTGTGAAGACTGGTATCGCCCATACACGCATGGCCATTACCCCTTAAAGGTGATATGTGATCCAATATTGGTCACCCCAGTGCTGTATATGCCTGTCCAATGATCTCCGTGCTCATGGATGGCACCCTATCATGACATGGGTACCTCGTATGACTACCTAAGGGGCCTGGAGACATCACCAAGTCAGGGAGGTGTACTGCACAGCACCATCCCTTACACAGTGTCCATAATGATGACCACAGCCTAGGTGGTAGTTAATGGGTACAGGGATGTTCACCTAGCGGTGACAATGCTGATATCATCCATCAGAATGTGCACATATGTCACACACCTCACCCACACAGCCCATTCCGTATGTTGTTCACAACACTGACACAGCTATTCCTCATAGGTCATGGCCATTCACATCCTTACATACACAGATGCCTAACATTTGTCTGTGTGGTATGGGCTACAATGAGGGTGGAGTACAACACATTAACCCTGTTCTACTGTAGCTGGCACTGGTGTGATATGTACATGTCACTCTGGCACCATTTGTAGTTGTGAGTCTGTCAACAGGCCACTGGTAGAACACTCCTGTGACATACAAAGGTATTTGTAATCAAACATCCGTACTGTCTTGTACATCTGTACTGCTAACATCTACAGTGATAATGGTTCATGAACATGCACACCATACTCAGCAGGGTTATAGTGCGGTGCCACACATTATTACTGTCGTCACCACTTGTGGGTTGATATTATCCAACACCCTATCTGTATTTTATGGTCATGCTAGGCACTTGTACAGAACTTGTGAGCATGTCATGAGCTACTGATTAATATAGCACCCATTCCACACCATTTCCCACAGGTACACTGGCTGTGCTAAGATTTCCAGCTTGCTTATGGTACAACAACTGTTGTACACACGTAACTCACATATCCTGTGAGACATGGTTGTATATACAGGCATGTCCAACTGTCACGTACCAGTGCTATTGCCTGTCTATAAGATGGATATGTCGTACATGTGGCAATAGAGCAATTGTCTCATGTACACATTCAATGCTCACCTCCCGACATACGACACTACAGCCTGTGGGGGATGCACTTATGCAGCCCTGCTGGGGGTAATGCTGTCACCAACCCTGACTGCACCTGACAGTCATGTGGGGATGTGTAACATTCGCAACACACCCCATTCATCACATAGTCTCACATGATCACCACAGGGCACACATACAAGAACATCTGCAGTACCTCTCCATACTCTGTGTAGGCACCAGAGGAAGCCCCCATACGGAACACAACATCACCAACTTATAGCCCACAGACTCATGTGTGCCCATCACATACAGCCAATAGTGTGTTATAACATACACAACACACCAGTCATAGGTGACTCTGTAGGCGGTCACACTGCAGTTCCACACAGCAGGCTACACAAGGCGATAGTCGCTTACATCTTGCTGTCGGGTAACTGGTTCTGCAACATAACCTATGCACCCATGCCACACCTCACCAGGTACGCTGTGACTTGTCATTCTCCATGTTAGTGTGACTGCCCTGAGATGCCACTTCACAGACTACGTGTGCAGGGACATGCAATAGCTCACCAGTCTTGTAGCCCTGAAGGTGTGGGCCAAGCCCTGGGGAGCATTATGCATTCATCCAGACCCGATACCACTGTACAATGACTGACTGTGTCACTTCAACAGTTGCCTATGCTTCTGCTGTCATTCCACAGGCATCTGGTATCTGTCCGCTTTGACTGACCTGGTCAAACACAATGCTTTGGCACAGATGACCTGCACCTGTCAGCCCTGGGAGTACAGCTCACATATAAGGCTCTTGCTGCTTCTATACTGCTTGTCTTGCACAGTTTCCAGTAACAGTCACCGGCAGAATGGGAACTGGCAAGCAAGACATGGGGTCATGTGACACAATGCTTGCATCTTCCTCTGTGATGCACGCAGGCAAGGCACACCTGAGAATGCACCACTGTAATATCTCTGCAGTGACTGGGACCTGCCTCTCGGCTCTGCAGAGCACACCTGCAATGACAGGTTATCTACAGACCATACCTTTCAGGCACATACCTGGACTGGCACACCCACAGCTGAGGTGTTCCAACATCCCACTACATTGTACACACATCCTGGCTAGTTACTTAGCACAATGCATCAGAGGTGCTCCACATGCAACTAACTGTGTCCGGAACCACTATACACATTGTAACAAGCTACAGATTCCACTACATACCCCACGGTTACCAGACCTCATTTGTTGGTGTACTGGACAGTAGGGCTCAGACAGCTACTACTGATGTGTGACTGACACTAACCCACACTTAACTGGGATAGCCACTCATGTACTGACACATCCATGAGTCATAACCTCCACTCGGCTGGATAAACCCATACACACCACCTCTAAGACCAACATTAACCTTGACATGAACACTACCAACATGTGACTGGTGTTCCACACATGTGGTCATCCCCTCATTGGTGGATTCCGAACATATGCTAATCAACCTTGTTAGACACATCCCGGCACCACACCCTTCATGGCATACACAGTACATGAGTACTACAACACCTACTACAGACGTCTTATGACAGCGGTTGTTAATATCATGACACCCGTGCAGATGGACATTGCACATACAAATGCTGCATCACACCCCAGTGCACTTCAGTAGCACATACACGACTGCATGGATCATGCTATGCCACACAGAGCCATGATGGTACACAACAGATAACAGACGCCACTCTGGTGGTCAAGTTCCATGGACATAATGTACAACAACAGGTGGAGGCTGTTGCACAGTGGTGTACAATCCCATGGGTGGAGTAGCTCACTGGTCAGCCTTGGTAGGGCCATGGGATCTCTCATCACATACTCCATGACTAGCTACGTAAACATTACTGCGACACATTCCGGGGTGTACCACAAGGCATTATGGTGGTATGTCAGTAGTCACTGGCAATACCCACATCTGCTCTCACATACAACAGTCACTCAGGAACATTACAGACCCAGGTGATGTTGGCAACATGCTGGTGGATGGATTCAATGCTAACATTACACCCTCTCACTCACTACAGGGCCACAATCCATGCAGGAACATTGTGGTGTCCCTGCGGTCACACCTACACAGTACTAACCTGCACTCTATATGTCCTGGGACACTGGCCCCATGTCACTTTCCAAAGTCTCAGGCTGTGATGTCCACAAACCTCTGAATGACATGTCTCCCCACTAGGCCACCATATTCAGTAATAGCCTTGTATCAGACATTGTGGCCCCTGAATGGCACACAGCAGCATTCATCACACTCCACACAGGTGGCACCACAATGCACAAGTGGGACTATAGTCCTACACACCTGACTGGACTGTTCTACATGGCTATGGGGCACATCATCAAGGTCGTCATTCACAGAGACATTGTTGGGCTCCGGTCCTTTGATGCCACCCAGGTTGGACTTGTTAGGGCCAGAGCATGGCCCCTACACCTGGTGGACTCCTTTCATACAGTTACCAGGGTAGTTGATGATAGTACGGGAGTCCACACATCCTACATTGTCCTCTCATTGCCTTTCAGCACCGTTCCCCATTCTGGTATTGACAACATTCACATCCACCTGCACATCGCACCCTATGTCTCAGGATGTTATGCAACGTGGCTCATGGACAGGACACACAATGAGGGTAGCATACCATAGTACCTACTGCATTTCAGTTACATTTGGCATACCACAGTCCTCAGTCATAGGGCCCCTCATGTTCAGTAAATGCAGTAAATCCACGATTTGAAGAACCAGACTGTGGGATGAAGTATAAAAAACTTTTTTAATCGTGTCTATTTAAAAACAGTATTAAATCTTTTCTTTTTCAAGAAGAACTCTAAATTACATCCAAATGAACAATTGAAATCAAGCGCTTTTGCTTGGCTCAAATACCACGCTTTATTAAGATGGATTACTTACTAAAAAGGACCATTAATATAGGGCTCTACTCCAATCATGTGACTACAGATCATAATTAAAATTTAAAGCTATAATCAATTTGAGATTGTTACATTTTCAAATATAAAATCATGAATTATTGTTCGTATTTGATCTGCCATGTTGACCTGGCTACACCTATTAAATCATTATTATATACTTCATTGATATTCACAAAAAATATAATAAAAATAATAATAATGTTAAAATGTTAAGTTAAAAATCAAAATTCTTGTGTTAAAAATTCATTCTACTATACATATGTTACTCTGGTTCTTGTTTATATATTCCAAGTTCTTATTTAATAAAACATACACACAATAAATATATAGATGAATATTTTTAAAAATATTTTGTAAAATATTTTTTAAAATACTAATATACAATGTATATGAATAGATAATATGTAAGTGTATTTAAATAACCAATAACGTTATTGATAAACAAAACAAATTACATAAACAGCTTCTGAATGCAATACGTCTACTTTTCATCTTTTATTCACAATCTGGCCATTCTTAATTTCAGGACACTTCTTATATTAATATTATCATTCAGACCTGGACTACTAGCAGCATCTAATTTGAGCTGCCAAAGAAGTTCCTTATATTCTAAATGTGTCTCCCAATCACCCCCCCTGCCATCCATTTGCACTTGTTCTAATACTATAAAATTTATTTGCATATCTGGGCATGTAATAGAATGTTTATAAAAAGCATTGGTTTCCTTTTTTCTGGAAACCTCATACAAATGCTCATAAATTCTCTTTCTCAAGGATCTCTCTGTTTTGCCAACATAGAAACTAGAGCATTTTGTACAATAACCCAAATATACTACTCCTTGTGTTGCACAATTCATGTAAATATTGGCTTGAAAATGAAAGTTCCTTGAGGGAATATATAAAGAGCTTCTATTCAAAATGGCTTGCACTGTTTACACATCCCACATTTGTAAGTGCCTTTTTTCAAGTTTTTACCATTGTTCATTCTCCCTTGGGGTTGATATTTTTCAAATAATTCTTTAATATTGGTATCCCTACGTCTAGTAAATCTAGGGTGTTCTGGAATGTGTTTTTTCAACTCCTCATGTCCTGTCAAAACCGGCCAAAACTTGGAAATCACTTCTTCAATTTGTTGAGAATTACTTGAAAAAGTGTGTATATAATTATTACAATGACCAGTATTATGGGCCTGACTAGGTTTTGATTTCTGGGTCTGGCCCAAACCTAACAAAGGGGGGTACCTATCCTCCCTATGGTCCAAAACCTCTTTACTTATCCTGTCTATCAGAACTTCAGGGTATCCTCTTTCTAAAAACATATTTTTTAATAGTGTCAACTCCTCCAGAAAGTATTCTAAGGTACTAGACATTCTTGAAGCTCTTATCATTTGACCTTTGATTATGCCTTTTTTCTGATAAAATGGATGGCCACTTGTAAAATGGATTTATGTGTTGGAAAAAGTAGGTTTCCTATACAACTTAGATGTGAACCTATTATTGAGACAATCTTTAAATACAGTTACATCAAGATAATCCATTTTTTCATTGCTACTAGTGTATGTGAAAGACAAAAAAGAAGTGGTGGAATTAATATATTCAAAAAATTCCAAAAATTGTTCCTCTGTACCATTCCACAGTATACTTATATCGTCTAAAAACCGGGTGTAATGTCTTATGTATTCCTCCCATTTAGTGGAAAAAATATATTTTTGTTCCCATCTGTGTAACACTATATTCGCATGCATGGAGGCACATGGCGCACCCATCGCCACTCCCTTCCTTTGTTTATATATTTCTCCATTAAAAAACATAAAATTATTTTTCAATATAATCTCCATGAATTCAACTAGTAAATTAATGGTGTTAGCCGGTAGTCCTGCTTCTTTAACTAATATTTCATTTAACCAATCCAAACCCTCCCAATGCGGAATACTCGGAAATAAGTTTACCACATCTATGGTTATCATTATTAAGTCAGATTGAAAGAGATGTGCTTGGATGCCCCTCAAAAAATCCCAGGAATCCTTGCATATGTACTCCATAGTTAATGCAAATTTTTTGAGCGCATAATCAACAAACTTTCCTATAGGCTCTAGAATACCTCCTTTACCTGACACTATAGGTCTAAATTTCAATGGTTCAAGACCTTTGTGTGTCTTTGGGATCCCAAAAATTATTGGTATATTGGGTTTATTAACATGCAGGGGATATATATATCTGACGGGGAAAGTGACAGGCAAGCTACACCTTTCATTGTGTACTTGTTGGTGTATACTGTTTCCTGGACTCCGCACGTTTGTGTCTGTACCTGTCACATTACACACCTGCCATAGGTTAGGGTTGCCAGCTGTCCCACTCTGCGAGGGACAGTCCCTCTTTGGGCAGTTGTGTCCTGCAAAATATTTGTAAACATGCCAAATGTCCTGTGATTTTAGAACATACTTATTTCCTATAGTTTATGTAATAATCGCATAAAACAGTTATTCTGTATCTGAACCAACAAACAGAATAAGTAAGTAAACATTACAAGAATGAGCTTTTATCTAGGCAAAACAGCGCAGTTCTGCTTTCCATACTAGCCGGGTGTACGTGTCGGCCTGCAGACATCTGACGTATGTCCCACATGAGTAATTTGAAGAGGTGGCAACCCTACCATAGGTACATCTTGCCTAGCAATAGTGTTAGGGGATTCTATACATGATTGCATGTTCTACACCTGGCAGTGGTCGTTTTACCCTTCAGAGCAGGCGCTATTAGTACAGAGGTAAATAATGCTGGTTTCACCTGTTCTGGACATCATTCACCGTGATCTGCGCGATATTTGGAGTAGCTTATCCCTGTTTTGCACATATCCATATAGTCATATTTAAACGTCGCTTGCCAGCAGTGGGCAATGCATATTCCCGGTAACGTGTGCTAAACATATGATCTGATGACCTGCATCCGACATGCATTACTAGTGCCTTCAGGATTACGTTACATCCCTTGCAGGACATGGGACCGGGAACATGCACGACGGTCACTGCATTTAACATATGGCCATCTGGGATTTGTACACGTGTTATGTCATTTTGTACGTGGAGTACACTACAGCTGTTATTCCATACTGCAGTCACATGGGTAACTCAGTTAGTTTACATATTGATGAGTCCAGTTAATGGTATGTCCATGTGATGTTTACTGTATGTGCTCCGGCATTGGGTATGTATATCACAGTGAGCCACAGACGATACTGTGCTACACCTTCAAATGACCGTGGGTGGAACATGCTGGGGTGATGAATACCTGTCATGGGTACACCCCATGCCTTGACACAACATCCATGATTATATTATGTGGAGCCCCTCATTAACGAAGCAGGGACTCCATGCTGAGTGTCTGCAGAACAGTGCTTAAACACATGTGCTCCCACGATTGCCTCTGCTCCTCTACGCGACAGTTGGTTACTCGATGTTGTGGCGACAGCAGACACTGTTTGCCCCGTTTGGTGTATGGCCTCTGACAATCAGCCATGTACATACCGATGTACCTGGGAACCTATACACACAGCACCAATATATGCTGATAGGCGCATGTACTGTTCAGGTGTTGACATTCCGTGTTCCAATAGCTGTTGTGTGTACAATGTTTGAGGGCTGCCTATGTAGGATTCACACAGTGGGCCACCTATACATTACAATTTACAGGTGATCGTGCTTGTGTGCCATCCATTTTAGTGTGTGTGTGCAGGTGGAGAGGTGTGTCAGTCCGTAGGGGCCTACACTGTCAGCGTATGTGCTATACGTTCCCTCTTTGCCAAGGCGTAGGCATATTGGGCATGCCTCCATCTGCCTACTGGGGCTGGCACAGTGTGTTCATGGTCTGAATCCCTCTGTGCCTGTGATGGCCTTGGCAAATGCGGTGGGCTATAAGGGCCTTTACCATTTTGTCCCTGCTACAGCTGTTTCCGCAGGATCATATTATGTAGCATGGCACATACTATGACGATGTGGGCACATGTGCCTGGACAGTACTACAAAGCTCCACCAGATGTGTCCAAGCACTGGAACCGTGATTTCAGCATCCCGAACACACGCTCTATGATGATTCTGATTTGTGCGTGTGCCTCATTATGGCGTTCTTGTATGGGTGTGTGTGTATTTCTAATGGGAGTCATCATCCATGGCTCCAGTGCATAGCCAGCATCCCCCACAAGGTGGCCATGTGAGATGTCCCCCCTGACAAATACCTGATACAGCTGTGAGGCATGCCAGATATGGGAGTCATGGTAGCTTCCAGGGCTGCCAGCACACACATCCATGATAATGCCCTGGGCATTGCACACAACCTGGCAGTTGGTGGAGTGGAATCCCTTGCGGTTTATGTAGCACCTACCATGCTCATCGGGTGGTGACTTGATTTGTATGTGCGTGCAGTCTATCGCACCCAGTACCTCCGGGTAGTGTGCTACACGGTGGAAGTGACACATATTGCTGGCCAACTCCTCCTGAGTTCAAGGGAAGTATATATGCTCATTGGCATGTGGTAACATGGCATCCAGAAACTGGTGTAGTACCCTGGATGCTGATGCCTGTGAGATCCCCATTATATCTCCAGTTGGCCTTTGAAAGGTACCTGTGGCTAGTATTCACATGCTTACACATACCTTCGTGTCCACTGGGATGGGTTCCCCTCTGTTATTTCTGGTTCTCAGGCATGGCCGGCACAGCTCCACTATTTGCTGTAAGATGTCCCTGTCCACCCTGTAACGCTCTACTATCTCCAGATCATGTAGCCCCTGGTACGTTACCCTTGGTCTGAACACTCTTCTCCTCCTCTGGGGCCTGCGGTGGTTGTCGGCATCATCCTCCACAACACTGTCAGTCTCTAACACATGCTGATGAATCACAGCTATGGCAGCTCCCAACATGTACATTTTAAAAGTTCCCCGTGTGTTTACACCTATGGTGCAGTGTTTGGGAATTCACAGGTGTGTGTAGGATGCTTTCACACTTTATACTATTGTGCTGTGAACACCGATGATGTCATAGGGTGTGTATGTACGATCATAGCTACAGGATATCTTATGTGTTTTACTACCGGAACTACTATTGTGGTGCCTTTGGTGTTGAATTACATTTGGCTGACGTTGATTACCTCTTGACCTTCCCTTTACATTTCTGCACATTCCACCTACCATTTTCTGGCATGCATACGGCAGCCTGCTTTAATTTGTACTTTCCTAGACCTGGCGTATCTTGCATAATGTGTGCTATTGCCGGTCTACTGTCGGTTTGCTTTGCTCTGCTATGACAGATCTCCTATCTTTGCAATCCAATGCCTCCCCTCCTTTCTTTGCATTCCAATGCCTCCCCTATCCTGTTTTGCAGGTTTCTGCGAGCAGACTTGACAGCTGCCGTCGATTGGCCGCCGTGAGTTGATTGGTGTTGATTGCTCATTAGTATGCCAATTACCCTATTTCGGCATTTCCTTCTTTTCTTCCCCTGACCTTCCTGTTTGTGCTATTGTTCACGCCGCATGCATCCGCTTACTGGGTTTCGGGCACGTTTTCATCCCCGTACACATGCGCCTTTGGTCACCATGTGTGCTCTCAACTAAATGATTCTATACCTTCCTCCCCACCCCTGTCCTGCAGCTTTGCTTAGCAACGGCCAGGCCAGATTTGCATTGCTCCAATGTGCTTACTGCTACAGTGGCACACCCCTCTGCTGATGTCATGCATCTCCTCTGTGCCACTCCTCGGTGTTATTGCACTACGCCGTATGGTTCAACCTTCATCCGGTGGGACATTTGCGATTCAGTATTATCTGCCTCATTTGCATGGCATTGACTACTAATTCATAGTTACCACGCCGAACATTGTCGCAGGCCCTTAGCAACCCTTGCAACTTGATTGTGGTGTTCCATGCCTACCATTGTGTATTATGGTGTACACCTGATTTGTATTACATTGTGATTTTATGACATTTTTATATATTTTCTTTATGTTCCAGTTTGCGCACACATGCCCTGCGGTTGTACTTTGCATTACTGTGGACATGACATTAAAGTTGTTTTTTAGGTGTTGTGCATCCTTTCTTATGCCATCGGCTGTGTATTTAGCCATTGGCATATGTTAACTTTGTAATACATGAGTCTGGTCTGCTTCCATAGCTCAGATGTTCTGTTTGGGAAAATGTAAACCGTGTTTTTTGGTTTACATTTCCGTGGCCTTACGCTACACCTGCACCACTTCATGAATTGCTATATGCCTTCATTTGCATGGTGCGACACTGCACATGGGGTGATTAGCATACCTATGCTGAGGGCTGCGCATTTCTGGCATATGCCGGTAGTGCACGTGGTATTGGATTGTACCTGAATCGCTCGACGGCCATATTTGGCGTTATTCCGCCTACGCTACGCCTGCGCCTGGCGCAAGCTTCATGAATCCCAGGGATGGTATTAGGCTATTAAGAACTAACCTGTCACTATTTGATAAATTGAATGTATTAATTAACTGATTAACATTCATGACTGTCAGGTTTTCTATGTATTGATACCAACATAAGAAATTATTTCTTTTCCATGAATTGAGAGTATTTATGGAAATGTTATTAATAAAGTTGTTTGTAATATTAAAAGGAGTAATAGCTGAAACCATAATTTAATTTCTGTATTATTGTTTATGAAGCTTCGAAAAGTGTTATAAATGTAATTTATATAATTTAGATTAATAGGTATGGTGAAATTGTATTGCAAGTTAATACAAATAATATGCCAGAGTATACTGTCCTGTCCAGTCAGTTGTATATTTTTTGTTAGTTTATTTTCTTCATGAAAAATAGCAGTATGTAATGTTTTCCAAGTGGAAGAACTTTATGGATCTATCCAATTTATAACTGTTTTAAGAATAGATGCTTTAATGTAAGATTCTAAATCAGGAAAGTTTATGCCTCCCATCTCCCAGGGTCTAATATGATTTTAAAAAGCTATCCTATTTTTTTGGGATACCAAAGAAAACTTAAAAAAAAATTATATTTAATTCTTTTAAAATTTTTTAACTAGGTATACTAGGTATTGCGAGTGCAACGTAGTTTACCTTTGGGAGAAGTACCATCTTTATTAGTTGCAGTCTGTCTTCAAATGTTAGATACACTTTATTCCAATTCCATATTAATGATTTAATTGTATTCAGAATATCATTATAATTTGTAGATAGAGTAGATTCTAACGTTTCACATAAACAACTCCTAAATAATTTAAAGTTGAGACCTGTTTTCCAACAATTGAATTTATGTTAGTATTAGAGCTATTATTAACATTTTAAATTATATCCAGAGGATGTATCGTCAAATGCAGTGGGGACCAAGGAGAAAAAGCAGCTGCAATTTCAAGCACTTAAAAAAACAAGTTCATAGGCAAATACTAGGCTATTAGTCTGTAGACTGTTATAAGCCTAGCCAAAAAAACAGATGTTAGATTCAAACCCTGTATTTTGTATCACTGAGGTTAAGGTCTTAAGCATTATGCCAAACCTTTACCAATGTTTTGACTGTATATTGTGAGTATACTCAGGTTGACTGTGGTATTCTAGAAAATCAAGTTAACAATACATTTAACTGAAGCTAAATTTACTTTCCTAATAACAAATCTGGAATATATGTCCAGTCCTAGTCAACTACTGTTGCTTGTGTTGATATAAAAGTCCATGGGACAGACAGTAAAATGCATTGTAAAGGTCATTTTGTCTGCTTCTGAAAAATGCAACACTAAATAAGAGCATGATTTGGGTGCAGACATGGCCAACAGAAACATATATGTTAGAAGTATGTTTTTCTGAATTTATAAATTACTTAGTAACTACTGAGATTGGAATTTTCTACCTAGCTTGCTTTATGCTGCCAGTTCCTTAACTGACAAATGAGAAGCAGACGTAAGATCCTGCCTGATCTGTGGCATGGGGGGTTGGAGCCCTGTGTATGACCTAGGTGACCCAGATTTAATTAGAAAAGAACTGACATAACTAGTTGTGGTGGGAGGAAGGGGAGTGATGTGTCTAAACTTCCTTACTTCTTGGGGGGTGGGGGGGGGGTTGGAGGCATATGTCACTGCCAGCAAGCTATACCTCTAAACCCTGGTGGAGAAGCATGAAGAGATGAACATGTACTATTTCCAGAAGTGGTTGTCAAAACCCTTGGGCTATTTTGCACATGTGAAGGAAAGTCCAGTTGCTCAAGTAAACTTAACACAACAGTAGATGTTGAACAGACCACTATTGTAGTAGCCTTAAACACTATGGGATGTATTAAGTAGAATCAGAACCAGATAGGATGCCCATTACTTCAGTGCTTTATTGCTTCAAAAGAAAGAGAAGCTAGAGCCCTGCTGGATAAAACATAAAAATAAAAGATCATACACCCTGGTAAAATATAGCAAAAATAGAGGGATGGAGGGAGGAAGGGAGTGACTACTCCACAAAGTGTTACAGTGCTCATGTTTCAGTTTTTTTAAAAAATCCTCTTTTTAAACTGTAGCAAATAGTTACTACAATTTATAACCTGCCTGCAAGGAGCTATACAGTGCTCATGTTTTACTTTAAATTTTTTTTTTCTTTTTAAACTTTAGCAAACTGCTTGCTACAAATGAAGCAAATGGTTGCTACAGATTATAGTCTGCCTGCACAATATGCTATGGCACTCATGTTTTTGTTAAAAAAATGTTTTTTCTTTTACTTTTAAATTGTCGACCACACACAGACACCAAATGCAATACTGATTTTAATAGTCAGTATATTGCATTAAATAGAGATCAGGATGGGCTGATTGCACCCCCTAACACTCTGCAACTGGAGAACTTGCACCTCTTGCCCCACCCTAGCAACACTACTGAGAGAAGAGGAAGCTGGATCAGAGTTCAGGATCCCTGGGAGAATAGTTCTAGCAAAGCTTTCTCTAGACATAGAGGAGGAATCTAGTTTGCAGTATTTGTTAAAGGTGTGCACCAAAGACCAAGTTGCTGCCTCTAGTATATTTTTAGAGTCCACCCCTTTCCAAAAAGACACAGAAGTAGTTAGGACTCTAGTAGAATGGACCCTGATCTTGCCTGGAAGTGGCTTATTGTAGTGAGAACAACAACAAGTAATAACTTGGGACAACCATTTAGAAATTGTCTGTTTAGACATCGTTTATTCTGTCTTCTTGCCTTTATAAGAAATAAACATAAAAGAAAGATTTGTTCCCAAAGTCACCCTATATTTGTAAAATATGAGGTAGGAATAGCTCACCATAAGAGCTTGTAACTCAAATGCTCATTGTCTTGTATTTAGTCAGAGCAATAAGCAATACTGTTTTCCAAGATAAGGACTTCATATTAGACTCATGAGCAGGTTCAAAAGAAAACAGTCTAAGTTTTCCTAAAATTAAATTAAGATCCCAAGCTGGGGCAACCTATTTACTAACCTGGTGGATATAAAGCACTCCCTTCAAAAACTGTTTCACAAGAGGTATGATAGAAAGGGGGGGGGATCCATTTGTAGAAAAGCAGAAATGGCCAAGAGATGAATCTTGACAGATTAATAAGAAAGTCCAGCAGATAATAAATTACACAAAATAGTAGAATAACAGGAGTCTGAGCCTAAAAAGGGATCCTGGTTCTTGGGCTGACATCAACTAGTCTATCTTTTGCACTTACTCATATGTGATTTTCTAGTACCAGGTTTCTTTGCCTCATTTAATACCTGCTGCATTTCCTCAGGAAAAAAAGTGACTAAATAATATGACAAAAAAATGGGGTGTATGAAACTCCTCCTGTCCCTTGTGATTAAGTCCATTCTGTGAGGAAGCTTGTGATAATTGTCCTTGGCCATTTTCAAAAGAAGAGAAAATCACAATTGTCTGGGCCAAAAGGGGGTCACCACAATTATCTTTAGAGAGTCCTTCTACATCTTAAGGAGGACTATGGTTATCAAAGAAAAGGACAAAAAGGCAAACAGAAACATTCCCATTCATAGGAATGAAAAGACATCACTCTTCCAAGCTAGCCTGCAAGGAGTCCTGGATCAGAAGCTCCTTAGCTGTCTGCTTTGTTTGAAGGCAAACCAATACAATTGAGGAGTTCCACATGGATTAACCAGTTCTTAGAAGACCGCTGGGTGTGACTTCCATTTATGAGGGTCTGTCCTGGTCTTGCTCAGCTTGTCTACCACAATGTTTTGCTCTGATAGAATGTATGAAGCCTGGGGATGGGGCAAACTGAACTGAGTTGCTAGACCTCAGGCTACCATAGTTAGTCTGCATAGGGGGTAGGACCTGGTTCCCCCTTGTTTGCTTTTGTACCACATCACTGTGATGCTCTCTGTGATTACTAACAGGGGGCCTGGAGACCAAAGATGGTTCAGAGATTTCAGGGCATTTATTAGAGCCATTATAGGTCCATAGGTAAGCACTAGGTTACCTGCACTTGTGGGTCATTTTAAGCCTAGCCAATTGCCATTTTGGTGCTCAAATTGGTCCATTCCATTTGGTGTTAGATTGGCCTTATCCACCCCATGATCAATAATTATGTATTACCCCTAATGACAATAACTGGGATCATACCATAGATAATTTGTGGGGGCCTAAGCATGCAATAAAAGATTTCTGAGCTGTGTTTGTCCATTAGTAGTAAAGGGGGCAGTACTGGGGTAAGTTTTCTGTGTCCCATCCATAGAACCAAGTTGTACTTGAATATGAACAGGGGTGAGCTTTGTTTTATGTGGATGGGGAGTCTATTCCAGAAAAGTAGTATCCTCTGTGAGATATACCTATACCTGTCCCTCCAAACCATTCTGTTGATGTTGCAGAGGAGGTTTAGATCCCTAGACCAAGTATTTTTGATGCCATTTGACTTTCTGATGTGCAGTAAATCTATCAGTAATTAGTCAAAGGATGCCTGTGATGCAAGACTCAAGTGACCTCTTAGCAGTCTATAGGATACAAAGTATAGTGACATGCCCTTGAGTCAGTACATGTAGGACATATTGTTTAGGCCTTGCATCCTATTGGTAAGGTATCTCTGTAGGAGTTTCAGTTGTTGCATGAGTCTGGAGAGATACATGCTAAAGGGGGCATTATACTCAATGATTGACCTAATAAGGGCTGAGTGAATGGGTACAATGATATCTCAAGATCTAAGCCCAATTCCTTTGTTTGTAAGCTGTGCAATATTGACAGACATTCTTACATCAATAAACAGCCTCTAGGAAGTCACTGTCACATGTATGCAATCTGGACATATGTAAGAACTGTCCCTTCATGATGTTACCGAATATCCTAGTAGGATGCATACTACTAGCCAACAGGTTATTTTTCCTACATTCCTTTCTGTGTAGCCATGAGTCAATACTGCCATCAAAATTGATGACTATAGTTGTATCTAAAAAATCAATTCTCTCCCTGGACCATTGCATAGTAAATCTGAAACAGGAACTACTATGTTCCAAATAATCAACAAAGAGGGGAGGATATCGTCAACAAAACAGAGCTATTAGAAATGCAATGGATAGCAACACTCCAGGCTCATAGGTTACCTGGTTTAAACTATACTATACCTTTAAAACCTGCTTTGAAATCTAGACCATCGTATCATTAATTGTTTGAATTTTGTGATTGGCTGTCCTATTTTTAAATAGATTGTTCTGCTTTTTTGTCTGTTGGGATCTGATGAAGCATGATATATGAAAGTGTTTATCTTTTTAAAATTCTGTTTTATTACATAGAGTTTTTTTATGGAGCCTCTTTGTTTATACGCTGTTTGCCCTGGTTGCTGCACTGTGTTTTATTTGCTGTTTATTCTTTATTATTTTGAACACAGTTTGGCTGTTAGTCGTTGGTTTTAGTATTTCTTTCTGTATTCTTACACTAATGGTCACATGGTGGTCAAAAGTTAGGTCACCTATTTCCTTGATGTTTATGTGTCTTAACTTGCCTTTTTATCTTGTTACTTGGGGAAGAAACAAAAGTCTTAGTGTGATCCAGGTCCATGCTCTAACCATGAGTCCCTCAGATGGATAGCAAAACTAAGAAAAAAAATCGTTGAGGTTAAACATTTTCAGACTCAACAAGCACCAAACATAATTGCCCAAGTTCTTCACAACAAGTAAAGTATAAGCAGTACACTTCCCACAAAATTTACTAGAATTCACAAAATAGTCAGGGAATCCACAGTGGGAATCAGGACCAGCTTACAGCTGAGTATAGCATTTGATTAGTGGTTAACACAGATGAGTAGGATGGGTCTATTTCTGACACAAAAGTAAACTTTGAAAAAAAAATCATAAAATACCACCCTTTTCAATGAAGTATAAGTCCCACAGAAAAGTTCTGAAGTAAAATCTACTTAGATTTAGAAGAAAAACAATTTTACACAGAAATTCTGTCAGAGAAGTCCCACCAATAAAACTAAAGGTCTGAGGTAAAGTTTCAAATAAAAAGGATTTCAATGCTTAGAAGTGTCCTAAAATTAAATATCTAACAAATCAAAAAACTTTTTTTTATTAATAAATGTAGAAAGTAATCCCTAATTGGGAACTCATCTACCCAGCTTCAAAGAAGTCCAACCATCGATATGCTGAAGTGATGGAGTAGTACACTCTTCAGCAGCAAGAAAGTTCAGAAGTAACTGGTGCCCTAGCCAGTAGTTTTCTCTGCATTCTACATGCACACCAGTGGCTGGGGCATGTGGTAGGAGTCATAAAGCTATGGAAAGATGGCTGGCTGGGTCCAGTCCTTGACAGGATGTCCCATATTGCTTAACTGTTAGGGACTAAAAAAAGAAAAATAAAACTGGTTACATGCTAGTCAGTGAGTAGCAGGGAACAAATTGATGCTGAAAACAAGTAAGATCGTTATTTCCTTCCTAACGTAGTTCATTAGAGCCAAAAAGTATACTATTCTGCTTCAGAAGTTTTGCAACAGATAGTGATGAAGTCACATGAAGAAATTAAATGCAGTTTATCAATAAGCTTTAGATTCTGTTGATGTGTGGAGTAGAATTTCTTCTGAAGAATGAGATTGTTTAAAATATATTCATCATTCATTCATTCATTCTCTGAGTACTCAGTCTGGTTCAGTGTTGTTTTGGAAACAAAATCTATCCTGGCACTCAATGGGAAGAAGGCAGAAAAACTAATCCTGAATGGGGTGATTGTCCAATGCAGTACGCACACCCTCCATTCTGGAGAGAAGAGTTGGAAAGGGATAGGTCATATGTGAAGTGTTCTGATATTTTTGGAATTGCTCAACAGTATATATGGGTTCTGGAAAAATGAGACCTTTATATTATGAATGTTTATAGTGTCTTAAAGGTGACCTGAGTGGTGAAGATTTTAGTAAGAAGGTAATACAACATTATTTCACAGCCATAGAAGTAATGGAGTAGAAATCCTTACCTGGGGAACTGTGACTTAATGTAGAACTGCAGTAGCTATGAAATTACTTTTGGCAAAATAAAGAAGATACAGATTGACCTAATAATGATAAATAATGGAAGCAAAATGAAAAGGATACAACTGTAACCTGTGAAAGTTTGCTTCTTGGGGGTACTGTTGAAATTTTGAGGAATGGAAAAGTAATTGTCAAGACAGTGACACTGAAAGTGTAACCATGAGCAATATTTACTAAAGTCACTGATTGTGGTACCTCAAAGAATTCCTCTACTGTAAGGTACAGGGGTGACAGAGTTAGTATGTATAAGCAGCAGGGGTGCATACAACACAGGCCCCTCAGTATCAGAGGTATGGATGGACAACACCTCCCAACAAAAGCACATTAATGGCGTAAAAGCAAGTTTCAAGAGTTATTGTATTTTTTAATGTCATCATCATCATCATCAACCCCCCTTTCCCTATTTTCTACATGGAGTCGGAATGTGTCATTTTACTGCCACTCTCCTTCTTTGGTAGTCATGCCTGATTGTCAGAGGTTTTCTCTTGCACAATCCATCTCTTTGCTGGATGCCCTCTTTCCTCTTGCCTTTTTCCTGCCTTTCCCAAATCTTCTTCACCAGATTGTCTTCTGCTTTCCTGCACATGTGCCCAAACCACCATAATCTGTTCTGTTTGACCTTTTCTGCAATTGGAGCTATTTTGGCCTCTGCTCTTATGTCTTCATTTCTTCAGTTGTCCTACAGGATGCATCCAGTCACCTATCTTAGGCACTTTCATTTCCATCACTTCTAGCTTACTCAACTGCTCTGCCTTTACTGCCCAGGTTTCTGTACCATACAGTAGTACTGGTCACACCACTGTTTTGTACATCTTAATTTTCAGTTTATTTGGCATTCTTCTGTCATTTACTACACCTGACACTATGTGCTAGTTGTCTGCAGCCCCTCTGATTCTGTCTTTTACCTCTTCATTCAAACTTCCATTTTCCTCAAGTACCCCTCCCAAATACTTGAAGCTGTTAATCTGTTCCAGTATTTTTCCATTCTATCTCAATTTGCAGCATCTTCTGATTTCCCCATTTGTTGCCATTACAACTGTTTTATCTGCACTCATTTTCATCCCACATGCCTTCACTTTTGCATTCCACTCCCCTATCACTTCCTGAAGTTCTTGTTCAGAGTCCGCTTGTAACTCCACATTGTCTGCATGCAGCAGTTTTATTGGTCTGTCCCTTCTGACTTGTTTGCTAATGTAGTCCATCACCAGTATGAACTGCAGGGAGCTTAGAGCTGAACTCTGATTTCATACCCACTCCCACTGTGAATCCATCTGTGAGTCTGAATCTGTTTGCACTTGTGTCATTGGGTCTCTGTTCATAGCCTTCATTAATTCTACCAATTGTTCAAGGTCTTTGAACCATTGCAGGGCTGCCCAAATCAGTTTTCTCGGGACCTTGCCATATACTTTCTTAATGTCTAAGGATGTCCAGTTGGACTCTTTCCTCATCTCTAACTTCTTCTCAGCTCTCTGTTTTACTGTAAACATTGGATCAGCTGCACTGCATCCTGACCTATCCATTTCCAGTTATTCTCTTTGGAATGGTGCACACAGTGGTATTTCTTTAACAATCGCACTTTGTCATAGCTGCAGGACTCGCATATATGGGTCTATGACTTCTGATAAGGAGCCTGCTGGCCTAAGGAGACATAGTGATGCTAGGGGTTCTGCTCTGTTTCTGAGAATAAGGTTCTATTGTTATATGTTGTAATAAACCTGAGATACAGAAAACATGCAAATGGAAGAAAATAAATTATTCACCAGTGGCTGTTGTTGGTATGTTATTTTCATCCAAGGCATGTCTGAACTCAGCTCCTTCCATGCCTCTCAACTTCCATCCTCACACACACACACACACACACACACACACACACACACACACACACACACACACACACACACACACACACATTCTCTCATTAGCACTAACAAAACGTACCTACAGTCAAAGCTGACTTGAAGTGCCCTTGGATGAAAAAGAAAACTCTGGGAAGTAGATGCTCAGGCAGTGGAGAGAAAGTAAAACAGATATTGAATACAGCAGGGACTACTAAACAATAATGAACCAGAAAATGGCTGGCTATCATTAATTAGCAATGTAAGCATTCTGGGAAGGAAGAGAGGGTGAACCACAAGCAGTGATGCAGGAGCAGAAGAAAGATATTACTAGTATCAAAGAAACATAAGACAGTGATATGGATGAGTGACATAGAAGGGAAAGATGGAGGTGGAATAGTGATCTGATCTGTATAATGTAGGCCATAAAATGGAAGGTCAGAGCTGAGGAGGGATAATAGACTAAGAAGGGGGCAAGGGAGCAAGTAGTTTAAGAACCTGTCAGAACCTAGGCTAAATGCCTTGCTGGTGGACTGATACAATATGTTTACCCCTCAGATATATCAAGGGGGTGGAATAGAAGGATACGTATAACAGTCAAGGGATTTGAATCTGCCATGAGCAGAACAGGAGATTCATGACCCCTGAGTAGACAGGAGTGGGAAGTAATTTCGATCTTGGGCCTTTTCAGCAAACTGGTGAAGGACTGTACCAGAAATTACAGAATTCTGGATGTGCTTCTAACCAATAGAGAGATTGTCATGGATGTCCAGGTGAAGTTAATGCTAGCCACCAACAATCATGCTACCATATGGTTTAGTGTCTGGAAAGGGTAAGATTGCAAAAACAAAGATGTTAGTGCAATGTTTCAGCATAGATTATGCTGAGCTAGGGGAGAGGATGAAAGACAACTAAAGAGACTAGTAACAGACCATGGGAATAAGCAAGCTTAATGAATGGGTCTGGTAGTACTCAGAGTTTTATGAAACTGTGTGGTGAAGAGAAAAAAGTGGAAAAGGCCAATGTTGCTTCATGTGAGTTTAAGGCAAGGAATTATAATAAAATATATGACCTACAAGAGGTGAAAAAGAGGGGCTAGAGAGATGGTAGAAGCATGGTGCAAGGAAGCTAGCAGAAGAACACCAAAGGCAGAGAAAGAATCAAAAGTAACAAAAGTACAAATATAATGGGTATTAACAAAGGGGTCATGAAAGGGAACAAGGGCTTTATGTATGTATTTGACATTGACATTTGTTTACTGGGAAAGTCCAATTGGGTCAAAAATGAGTGATGTCAATGTGGGAGGTCTTGGCTTTGAGTCTGAAATGACAGCTAATATTATTCTTTCACATCTATGATACTAGTATATAGTTAGCGATTGTAGGTAAACATTAGACAGTGCTTGGGATTCAATTACGCCTACCCTAAGTGTACACTAAGTGTACATTATTCTGAGCAGACAGACAATGGAGCCTTAACTCAGACCTTCCTCCTCCTGATTTTAGTTTTCCTACTGATAGTCTTGCAGCTTTAAATATTGACAGGGATTCATAAATTTACAACAAAGTGTAGACTACATGTATACTTGGTGTAATCTTTGTGAGTGACTAGAAATCACAAAAAATGTGATAAGAATGTTTTTGAATACATATCATGTACACTTAGTATACGCTTAGTGTACACTTAGTGTAGGCTTTATTGAATCTGGCCCATGACTTTTATTCTTCTTAGGATTTGCTAATTTAAATCAGTGGACATTTAAGCATAAAACAAAAGACTATGGCAATGAACCCTAATCTTTTATTTTTCTCTGATATTGCATATCTAAAGGATTAGCAATCAAGAAATTCAAGATAAAAACATGCGGTCAGGGCAGCAGCTGTCAAATTCAGACCATTCTGTTTGTATTCCATTCTTGTTTGATTGCATTCATCTCTAATGTCCTCTTTTTCTGTGCTTCTCATCAAGTGCAAGATTGTACCAGAAGCCAGGGACATAATTTCAAATATGATATTAAGTAATGCAGTAAGAACATGACTGGCCGGATTAATGTACGAATAGCCAAACATGACCATCATGCCTCTGTGTGGCTACAGTAAGAGAGAGGATAAGAATAAAAAGATGAAGGCCATGATGTAGGTTTTTACTGGAATGGAATATGGTGTGGTCAAGGAAAGGGCCAAGGATGGCACAGGAGACTGTGAGCAAAACTAAGGGAGTAAATAAGCTGTGGAAATAGCTCAGGGGTGGAGTATTCAGGGCATGGACAAATGTGTGAGGAATAGCAAATAAATAAATAAATAAATAAAAGAAGGTCAAGGTGGTTACCTGGGAATGCGAGGTAAAAATTAGTTTTAAGAAGCTGGAACAGGAAGGTTGAGGAAGCAGAGAATAAGAAGATTAGCAAAAGGGTAACAAAGGTGCCAGCTTTAATAAGAATTAGCAGAAGAAATCAGGAAGACTTTTTTTAAATTATGTTGCTGAAAGGAAGGAGGGAGGGACAGGCATGCACAGCTAAACAAAAATGGAAGGACATCTAAGAAGGCTTGGAAAAAAAACAGACATACTGAATAAATGCTTGGCTTCTGACTTCATAAAGGAAAGTAAAGGGAGGGTGCCATGTTGGAATGGAGGAAGGACAGAATGGAGAGAATAGTGGAGGGATCCCAGGATAGGGAAGGAGGACATGCAGAGGAAACTGGCTACCTTTAGGCATGATAAAGCACAAGAACCAGAAGGGCTATTACCCAGACTCTTCAGAAATCTGACCAGTGCTCTTTCAGACCTCCAAACAGAGATGCGGAAGTGCCTAATGATGGGAAGGCAGCAATTGTGGTACCTTTGAACAAGAGGGATCAGATAGAACTAGAAAACCTGGAGAAACAATAGGACTGTTAACTTAATAGCAGTTCATGCAGAGTTATGGAGAGAATAATAAAGTTATCCTTGTAGGGGACAGCAGTTTCCAGGACTGAAACCAATACGGGCTCCTGGACAGAAAGAACTATTAGTCAGACCTTATCCAGTTTTATGACTGGATCACAGCTGAATTTGATAAGAGAAACATCAGTAGATGTGACTATTCATCTCAGCTGTCCCTGATTTTGCAGAACATCTCTGATTATGCCTCATATTTTTGTCCTTTCCCTCATAGACGTTTTGATTTTCTGGTCATAGGATCATAGGAGGCTAATAGGCTATTAGCCCTGAGGCCCTTATAAGCCTAGCCAAGAGTTTAACCCATGTTTAAACAAGTCAGCACCCAAAGCCCCTGTTCAGCAGGGACACAGGTGGAATCCCAGGGGTGTATTTTCTGTTTCCCATCCAGTTATCCAGGTTGCACTTAAAAAGGGGTAACAAGGTACTCTGCTTGATGTGGAGAGGGAGTCCATTCCACAGATGGGGGAGTCTCTGGGACACAAATCAGTCCCTCCAACAAGTCCTATTGATATCATAGACCAGATTGAGGTCACGCGTATGGGTTGCTCGAGTGGAGCTTGACTTGCAGTCCCATCAAGGTGGGGTCTGAGATTGCTTTGTTTGCCAGAGGTCACCTCTGAGGAGTCTGTATGAAACTGAGTAGAGGGACAGGGCTTTTAGCCTATCTGTGTAGGATAGATGGTTGAGGCCCTGGATTCTCCTGGTGAGGAACCTCTGTGGTCTTTCCAGCTGCTGCATGTGCTTTGCGAGGTACATGCCAAAAGGGGTATTGTACTCAATAACTGGTCTTATAAGGGAAGAATACAGGGATGTTATGACCTCTTTGTCCCTGGATGAGATACCCTTACTTATGAGGTGGGCCATGTAGAAAGCTTTCCGTAGAATGGAAGCAACATGGTGGTCAAAAGTCAGATTGCTATCAACCTGGGTGCCCAAATCCCTCACTATTGATTGTGTACTTAGGACATTGTTATTAATATGATAATATGTGGGGGACATTAGTCTCCCCAAAGGGGATGATGATACATTTTTTGAAATTGAGCTTGAGGCCATGTTTCTGGCACCAGTCATTTGTTTGGGTGAAACCCTCTTGGAGGACATCCACATCACTTGGGGAATTGATGACTGAACCCAGCTTGCAGTCATCTGCAAGCTTGGTTAGCCATAGACTGGTTTTGGCCAGCACCTCAGAGAAGTATATCCTGAATAACAGAGGCCGAAAGACCGATCCCTGGGGTACTCTGCTAGTTACGGGTCTACTGCTTGAGGTGGCTTCCCCTATTTTGATTAGGTGGGTTCTATCAATGAGCCAGTTTGCTACCCATCTGGTAACATACAGATTGATGTCTAGTTGATAGAGTTTATTTACTATGCCCGAGTGGGGAATAGTGTCGAAGGCTTTGGCCAGGTCAAGGTAGGCGGTGTACACCATCTTCCCCTCATCCATGGTTTTTGTGACTGTCTCAAAGAAATCAACCAGATTTAACAGACATGACCTCCCTTTGACAAAGCCAAACTGTGTGGGGTTGAGTGTTTGGAGGTTGCCAATGTCCCTGTTTAAATTAGGGCTGTCTCAGTGATAATCCGTCCATGATAATCCATTCCATGGCCTTGCAGATCAGGCTAGTTTGGCTGATGTCCCTATAATTTCCTGGATCAGTGGACACTCCACCTTTGTGTAAAGGGATGACAGTGGCTGTCCTACAATCAGCTGGGACAAAGCCGGTACTCTGGCTTTGGTTGAGTAGGGTGCCTAATGGTGCTGCAAGTTCATGCCTGAGTAAAGGATTACAGTCAGTCAGTAATACCAGACATTAGGGATTCATACTTTTTAATGCTCAGAAAATGCAAGTTAATGCCAAACATGTTGTTCTAATGTTTTTTAAGTGAAGTCGAGTAATACTTAAAATTGTTCCTGATTTTAAGCCTATGTCACCCACTATTTTTGGTTTTGTCTAGAATTATATGGATGTTATCAGCCTGGATTTCAGCAAGATCTTTTTCTCTTCCACAGGAAGCTAAGAAGAAAATTGGATGGGTTAGGTGTAGGATCTGATGAGTTGGATTGCTATTTAGTTGAATGTTGGACACTGGAGTTGTGATGACAGGGATGATGTCAGGAATTAGGAAGGTGACCAGTGGAGTACAGCAGGGGTTTGTCCTGGCTCCAATACTCTTAATTATTTTTGTGTTAGACATATTTAGGGTAACAGAGATCAGAATCAGCTTCTTTGCTGATGACATAAAGACAGGTAAAACAGTGGAGGAATGGAGGAAAACCCTAGGAAAGGATTTGGAAATGCTGTCTAAATGGGCAGAAAAGTGTCAGTCGAGGGTCAGTGCAAATTAATGCAAAGGACTACACCTCAATCTCAGCAATCCTGGTGCAAAATATTAGCTGGGAGAGTGGAACTAATAGCAACATAATAGGAAAAGTATTGGGAGTACTGATCACATCTGGCTTAGACCAAGAAGAACAGAGTGAGTGGGTTGTGTCATCAGCAAATAAAATGCTGGGATGTATCCTCAGGGGATAAACTCAAAAAATAAAATTGCAATGCTTCCAGTCTGTAGGATCTTTGTGATGATTCCTTGACTATGCGTGCAATTCAGGAAACCATACAAGGAAAGTGACATCATGCTGCTGAAATGAATCCAGGGGAAAGCCTCCACAATGATTCATGGGATGGAGAGGAAGAGATATGACTAAAGAGTTGAGGCTAAGAGATAAACACCAGAAAATATGGGGACGGTATGATGTTTTATAGAAAATTATGTCAGGGAGGTGTGAAAGTGCCATCTGGAACAGTAGTAATAAAGGGGAAGAAGGAGGTAGGAAGCAGATTTTAGGAACCAGCTACTCCCTTGATTTATGAAGGAAAGTACTTTTTCACAGATAGGGTTGTAGACACACGGACCAGACTTCTAAAATAACTGGTGTAAAAGGAATCAACAAAGGCATTCAAGAGGGCATGGAACAGGTTCAAAATGGATAAGGGGGAATGTAGGGATGGAGGTAGGTAGAAGGACAGATTAGACAGGTTTATTAGTCTCCTTCTACAATCAAGCAAAATCAGTGTAATGTAATATGTTCTTTTTTGTCAGAACTTATAAAACACGGGGTCCATGGGTAAGGTTTTCTTCAGTTCATAGTATCTACAGTCATTGTACAGGGTCATTATCTGATTTCCACCTTTCACCTTATTTGTATTTTTATTCAAGTTTACCATATTACCCGTTAGGCCTTTTCAATAAGTACTATGCAAAAATGGTCTTTGAACTCCTACTGTTGAAAATATTTTCTGTCTTCTTACAAGGCTTTTGGTCTTCTATCCTTTTGAAGCTTTGATCAACGTCATATTATTTTTGTTTTAGTACAACATTGTGTGTGTGTGTGTGTGTGTGTGTGTGTGTGTGTGTGTGTGTGTGTGTGTGTGTGTGTGTGTGTGTGTGTGTGTGTAGAATTAAATATATGGCTGACAGATACATTGCTTGAATTCAGAATCTGTTGTCTTTTATAATGACTTTAAGAGTCACCTATTTTCTGCTGTCAGAAAATGTAACTCCACTGTATATTTATAGCTACAGCATAAACACTTTTCTTCTCTGGCCTCTTATAAAACATAACACTGACAAAGTCATGTTTTCCCATCAGTCACACTTAGATGCTTGAAGACTGAAGAGGACTGTATATAATTCTTAATTCAGCAGCTGATAAAGAATGACATTTGCCACTTTGAATGTTTAAAAAAAATATATATATATAAAAATCAGTCCAATAATTTTAATCACAGTTAATTCATTAATACAACAGGAATAACATTATCTTCTTCTTCTCTTTCGGCTGTTCCCGTTAAGGGTCACCACAGTGGATAATCTGTTTCCATTTCTTCTTGTCCTCTGCATCTTGCTCTGTCACACCAACCACCTGCATGTCCTCTCTCACCACATCCATAAACCTCATCTTAGGCCTTTCTCTTTTCGTGTTACATGGCAGCTTCATCCTTAGCATCCTTTTCCCAATATACTCTGCATCCCTCCTCAGCACATGTCCAAACCAACGTAATCTTGCCTCTCTAGCTTTGTCTCCAAACTTCCAGCCTTGGCTAACCCTCTAATATACTTATTCCTAATCCTGTCTACCCTCGTCACACCCAGTGCAAATCTTAACATCTTTAACTCTACCACATCCAGCTCAGACTCCTGCCTTTTTGTCAATGTCACTGTCTCCAACCCATATAACATAGCTGGTCTCACTGCCCTCTTGTAGACCTTTCACTTTTACTGGTATTCATCTGTCAAACAATCACTCCTGACACTCTTCTCCACCCACTCTACCCTCTCTTCCACACTCACCATTACTCTGAACTGTTGATCCCAAGTGTTTAAACTCACCCACCTTCACCAGCTCTACTGCCTGCATCCTCACCATTCCTCTATCCTCCCTCTCATTCACACACATATATTCTGTCTTAGTCCTGATGACCTTCATTCATCTCCTCTGTAGAGCACATCTCCACCTCTTCAGGGTCTCCTCAACCTGTTCCCTACTCTCACTACAGATCACAATGTCATCTGTAAACATCATAGTCCACAGGGACTCCTGTTTGATCTGGCCTGTCAACCTGTCCATCACCACTGCAAATAGGAAAGGGTTCAGAGCTGATCCTTGATGTAGTCCCACCTCCACCTTGAACGTATCTGTCACTCCTACTGCAGATCTCACCACTGTCACACTACATCCTGTACCACTCTTACATACTTCTCTGCCACTCCCGACTTCCTCATACAGTACCACAACTCCTCTATAGGCACCCTGTAATATGCTTTCTCTAAGTCCACAAAGACACAATGCAACTCCTTCTGACCTTCTCTATACTTCTCCATCAACACCCTGAGAGCAAACATTGCATCTGTAGTGCTCTTTCCTGGCATGAAACCATACTGCTGATCACTAATCATCACCTCCCTTCTTAACCTAGCTTCCACTAGTCTTTCCCATAACTTCATGCACTGACTTTATCATCCATGACACTAAATGAAGCTGCTGGGTTCTCCACACTGGATGGTTTGAGAGTATTAACATTGGTACAGATAAGAGTTATGTAGAATGTATGGTATACATAGAAGAAGAAATTATCTGTCCATCTATTTATTTATTTTGCAAGATACAAGTTGTGAAAAATATGCTAAGTTAAACTGTTATTCTCAAAATTGTAGGCTGATTTCTATGAATTAACCACATTGTTTGCTATGCTAGGATAACAGCCATCATTTTATTCATTTATAGAATGAATTCTGATGTGCTTTGTTTAGCAAGCATCCTAAAATAACATACTTTAAAGACATGTAATGTCCAGTTGACTGTGGCTACAGCTGCCAACAAAGTGGTCCATGTCAGATTTAAAAGCAACCGCGGTGGTGCAGTGGTAGCATTGTTGCCTCACAGCAAGAGGTTCTCCTGTTTGATTCTTGGCTGTAGTGCAGGGAGTGCCTTCTATGTGGAGTCTGCATGTCCTCCCCGCGGTTGGGTGGGCATTCGAAAGACATGGGTAAATGGGCATGCCTTCGTTGAAGGTTGAACGTCGAGCTGGCACCTCAGCGTTTGTGAAAGTCTACTGCCAATCATTAGTGGACCGGAGTTCCGCTGTGGTGACCCCTAACCGGGAAAAGCTGAAAGACAAACAACAACAACATATGCAGAGCAGCTGAAAATGTTGTCCATTACATAGGCTCAGATGGAACATTGTAATGTGTAAGGTCCAGAACTGTGTTGACAAACTCTCAGAGGGTGAAACTAGATCTCTGCTGTACTTCAGCAAAAACTGTCTTCAGTCTTCCATAGCTGTCTGAAACTGCAAAGAAAGAGAGGTGGCTGTTTGGAAAAATAAATTTGTTTTTATGATGATAATGCCTTGCAAGTGGGGATGCCTAAAACGCATTGTGTTTTTATTTATGAAAATATTCCAGATGACCAAACAATAGATGGCCAGGTCTAGCAGCAATGACAGTCAGCAGTGCAACATCATAGGCTACAGGGATTTAGTTTGTTTTTTTTAGATAGA
Source organism: Protopterus annectens (assembly GCF_019279795.1). NCBI lineage: Eukaryota > Metazoa > Chordata > Ceratodontiformes > Protopteridae > Protopterus > Protopterus annectens. The sequence goes on from NC_056725.1 coordinate 816,882,753, forward strand.
CTGCTGAAGGGGGGGGGGGGGCGTGAGAGGTGGACAAAGAGAAACACATTATGATGGTCCTTTGTTGAGATGTGCAATTAGTAAATCAGGTATGGAAGGGAAGGACATACACTTGTATGTTGACAGAGTTTGTGTTGAAGGCAGATGTGTTGCTGCTTGAACTAAAAGCTCTGTCATTAAAGAATGTGCATGGGAATGACTGAAATCACTTGGCTTAAAGTGGAGTGTCCACAACCATTTTATTAGGTGTTTTAATAATCCTGTAAAAAGGAGGAGCAGAGGCAACACTGCTGACTTTAGTACAGCAAGTTTTTAAAGATAAGTAGGGAAAGTCTGTCCCTGCTGCATACATTACATAATCATCTGTTCTAAGTTAACAGAATGACAGGAATGTATATGAAAGTTATAGGTTGTGGACTCCTGGCAAAATGGAAGTAATGTAACTGGTGAAACATCCTTCAGAGTGAAATAACATTCTTTGAACATGTTTTACTGATGGACTAATTCTGGACTAGCAAAACCTCACACAGTCATAAACTTACTCAGGTTGATAGACATTGCCAGGTTCCAGAAGTTTTTTGAATTATACACTGAACAGAGAGTAAAGGAATGATATTGTGGAATGCCAAAAATTATTAAACAAAGTAGAACAAAATAAAAATCAGTGCTGGATGAAGAGAAATAATTTTTTATTCAAGACTGAAATGTAGATGCTGTGTAACTGCATCTTTCAGTCTGTGAGAAGTTGGTTTGCATCGCATCAAATGCAGGCATTCAGAGAATCCAACTGTTGCTTCTTTAAAATGAATAAGGAACAAATAAGTGATTCTACATCCTAAAAAGACACTGAGGGTAGCCTAAAAGGAATTTATTTTAAAGGAATGCTCAGCCCCAGCATGTAAATCATAGCAAGATAGCAGGTAATTTTCATCATAGTATACAATTTTCATTAGGGGCGGCCACAGTGGTGCAGCGGTTAGTGTTGCCGCCTCACAGCAAGAGATTCTCCGGTTCGATTCTCAGCTGGGGTGCCTTCTGTGTGGAGTCTGCATGTTCTCCCTGTCGTCGCGTGGGTTTCCTCCGGGTGCTCCAGTTTCCTCCCAATTCCCAAAGACATGCAGTAGGTCAATTGGACACTCTAAATTGGCCCTAGGTGTGAGTGTGTGTATGCCTTCTGTGGAAGGTTGAGCACCAGGCTGGCAACTCGACACCGTAAAACTCCACTGCCAATCATGAGCGGACAGATGATCCACTGTGGCGACCCCTAACCAGGAAAAGCCAGAAGAAGATACAATTTTCATTAGAACAGACAGATTATTCACATTGAAAGTTGCCAGAAGGACATGCATTTAAGATATTTTACTGACTGTAAAGCCAAAATGTAGTTTCAGCAGACAATCAGAGACTTTTAAGAAACATGATGAAAAGGATGAAGTGAGTGATAGTGCGCTGACTGTGCACTGATGTGGCATGGATGCTTCTTGTTTTGTGGGGAAGTATTATTTAAGATGAAAATGAACTCTCTTAAAACAGTAGATTTGGTCATGTAATAAGCTGCCAAGATGTGGAGGCTTTGGTACTCCCACATCAGATGATCTGTTATTGTCTTTCAAGAAGAGTCACATGGTGATTTTACATTTTTCAGTCAGATGAACACCTGATAAAAGGCAACACTGTTTGGAAAGATTTGAGGATTATTAACAGTTTTAGCTGCTGATTAATACTAGGAGCCTTGAACAGCCCCAAAGTGAGCTTCTGCCTTGGAATGTTCAGTAGTAAAACTACAACCCCAGTGCAATGTTGCATTTAAAAGGATCATTGGATAAGTCTACTTGGATGGTACTGGATGGAGGTGATGATGCAAGTTCCCCAGCAAATCAGGGTGTGAGCAAAGTTTGCATCTGCTGGATTAATTAAAAGCCAGCCCATCAATGGCAGCAAAGCGTGTTGCAGATTGAAAAGAGATATTATCAACACTGGTAGCTGTACTAAAGCATGTAGCTGATAATGTAGCCATGTAAAGAGAAAAGTTCACAGCCATGAGGAGAGGATATGTGGCCATGATGCTCATTGAAAGTAAAATTGCCTATATTTATAAAACCTTCAGAAAAAGGTAGAAGAGTTGAACTCTGTCACTTATATGCAGGATTCCTTGCATTGCTGTTTACCCATTCACCCTGTGAATCTTTGTAGAATTAAAGCAAGCTGTCCTGCTACTAAGTTAAAAATTCTTTCACACCTCCCTACCTCCACTGACCACTGGTTAAAACTAAGTGTCATGAACTTCTGAATGATAAGGCGAAGCTACTGGTACTTCATCAGGTCATGTAAAAAGGAGGGAAATACCATCATAGTGGTCTCACCTTGTTCCATGTCCATAAAGAGCATGCAATGTTAAATGATGCCCCATTGGCATGGGGCCAGAGCGGTGACCATGTGCTTTGGAAGGTCAGCTGAGGTGGGAGGACTAAGTAGGTGAACATCTGTATTTAATGGGATGGTGTAAGATACTCATTTGCCAAGGCAGGGATGTAGACCTGTGCGAAGCACAACTGGACTAAAGGGGGTACGATCTTCCTGCGGATGGTCCTCTTCTGAAGTGAGCAAGCCTCATCCTCTTAGGAGCAGTGCTTGTTGATTCCTGTGGAAGGCTAATTCCACATTCAAAAACACACAAACAAAATAAATAATCTGTCCCTATGTAATATGAAAACCTCATGTTATCAGACGGGGCTTTTTCCTGCTGCTACTCCAGTCTTGGTCCCTGACAAGTGTATCTGCTTTGAAACTATAAAACCCCATCCATGGGATACTCTGTGTTACAAGACACCAAGAGAGAATAAATGTGTCCAAGAGAGTATAGCAGTCCACAATGCTTTATATCAGTAAGATGGCACTGGAAAAAAAATGGCCATAAAAACAGACATGTCAAGGCAGTGCAGGCAGAGAGCACAAGTTATACATCATTAGGTACAGATTTTGCTTAATCTAGCTTGCATCCTTGTTTGTTAATTTTGACTTGTGAGAATTCAGATAACTCCCAAATATATTAAAGTTGAATGGAGTGCTTAAATTTTCTGTTGTCTGTATATAATGCCCACAGTAGAACAATATGCTTTTAGCTCAATTTATATTTGGTAACTGAAACTACCTATAGTTTGTGATGTTATTTGACTTTAGACTCCTTTTTATTATCACTAATGGTACTAGCTGGAACATCTTGATAATGTTCACAGAAGGATGCTGCATTTGCTCACCCTGCTACTGACAGACTACAGATTGTTTCACCTTATATTGGGTTCTGCTCTTAAGGCCAAAATCTGGGTTTTCTGGGGAGCTTGATTATCTTTATGTCTTTACCTGCACAAAGAGAGGTCTTCCATTTATTTTGATAAGAGATATCCTGATATTCATGGAATCAGGTATTTTTCTGCTCCCATGGCTTCATTTGCGGGTGTTATGCCTCTGTACAAAGTCTTTGTTCTGCACTATTTTTTCCAGGTGCTGAGACTGCCTGAGTATACAGTACCCACTTGTGTGGTGCACACTGAAAGAAGTGTCTTCTGCTGACACCCTCAGACTCCCATAAAGTTCATCCCTGTCCATATTCAGGTGCACGAGGCAGCTTCTAAATGCTTTATCCCATACATGGGTCTCTTCAAATTATCTATGGTATGATCCTGGTTATTCTCATTTGGGGTAATATATATAATTATCTCCCATGCGATGGGTAAGGCCAGTCTATAACCAAATGGGATAGGTTATTTTGAGCACAAAAAGGGAAAGTGGCTAAGCTTAAAATGGCCCACAATGGCAGCTAGCCGAGTGCTTATCTATGAACATATGGACCTAAAAATTGTACTTATTCGGTTGCTTACTCTAATGAAGTCTCTTCTCCTCTTAACCTTTATTTGTGGTGAGGGAGGTTATTGACTGTGAGGGCTTCTCCTCATCTCATAGCATGAATATGTGGGCTTGTCGCAACATAGGTGACAACACAGGAACAAAAACAGTGCAAGCATCCTGTCATGGTGGCTAGACTTGCATAGGACACCCATTCTTCTACCTATATATGGGAGGACCAGAAATGTTCTAAACAGCATAAAATTGACATTAAAAATATCAGCAGCAAAATATTTAAACTCAAAAACATCTAAACAGAAAATATTGATAAAATGAACTATATCCAAAACCAGTGTTTTTCCAGGGGGGGGGGCCCACTGCACAATTACACACCCCTACTAATTATGTATACCAACTCCGAGGTCACACAACAGTCAGGAAAGAGTGCAAACTCTTCCCTAGTATAACTTTGATTTTGTCAGTATTTTGTATTTAGATATTTTTGAGTTTATATATTTTAAACTGTTGATCTTATGTTGTTAAGATAATTTCTAAGTACTTATGTGTGTGTGTATATATATATATATATATATATATATATATATATATATATATATATATATGTGTGTGTGTGTGTGTGTGTGTGTGTGCACGAGTGTAGATATATAAGTTTGGGGGTTTGGACTTTGACTGTTTTGGGGTAGCAGTTTCTCAAGAGTTCAGGTGTTGTGGTTTGAATAATAATGTGTCGATTAAACAAAATGCAATTATGCATAGCTGTCCTGGATATGTGTCTTTGGGATGTGGTTGAAAATTGATGGAAATGGAAGGAAACCTGCATAATTACTAACGCATCAATATCACACATCTGGTTCTCATGCATATTGAACACACTGGCACTACTGTTCAATAAATGTGTTGATGATGTAAATAATTACAGTTTTGCTTAATTCCATAAATGGCTGCATTTACATAGCTCTAGTCATAGGAATCATAGGAAATACAAGGCTATTAGACCAGAGGCCATGGGTGCCTTGCCAATAACCACTCTCGGGCTCTAGCAAACAAATAACTCCAGCTGCAGAAACTGATCCAGAAAATAGGCACTATCAGAAAAAAATAAACTACCACAATTTTATTAAAGCTTATGTAATGCACAAAATAGATTTTCGTCTGTATACAAAATACTTCATCAAAATCTAAAATACACACATTAAATTCTGCCTGTCCTCCCCGTGGTTGAGTGATGTTTAAAGACATGCAGGTAGGTGCGTGAATGGGTGTGCCTTCTTTGAAGGTTGGGTGTTGGGCTGGCACCTCGGCACTGTAAAAATCCACTGCCAATCATAAGCAGACTGGAGTTCCGCTGTGGCGACCCCTAACCAGGAAAAGCCAAAAGACATTCGTTTTTAAATGCTGCCTTTAAAAAGTTCTTCCTCTACAGGCAAAATGCTTGCAATCAGATCTTTAAGGTATAAACACCCCAATATATTTTTACAGATCTTAAAATGTGTTTGTAAAACAGTACTAAATATAAACATATAAAGTTAAAA
>NC_056725.1:816893148-816980648 GCF_019279795.1 Protopterus annectens
TGAAACTGCTAATTCTATTAATACTACTACAGTAGACACAATGACCACATGGATAGCATCCAATCGCAGCCTCCCCTGTGGGTGTTATCTGTGTTAACTCTCTATCCCTGGTTAATCGGTGCTTATAGTGATTGAGATATGCACCCACTGTTTTGCCTCTCCTAAAACCAAAATGGCACCTGTCATTGACCAAGTGCCCGAGTTTATGATCCGCCTGCAGTATGTTCCAGTTACGATGAATAACCTGACAAAACATGTCCATGTTCCTGTGATACACAGTAGTAAACCTGAGCTGGGTAGAAGCATTTCTAGATTTGGTTTTATATTTAATTAATTCCGACCTATCCTTCCCAGATACCTGATGGCAAGCCATAGTAATAGTCCCAGGCTTATAGCCCCTACGTTTAAATCTCTGAACCATATCCTTCCTGGAGTTCTCATGTTGTGTAGCATCAGAACAAATCCGTTTGAGTCTAATGAATTGTGATTTGGGAATGTTGCGCGTAACATGTGGTGGATGAAAGCTGGTAGCATGTAATATAGAATTATATTCGGGAAATTTACGGAAGACCTGAGTATCAAGGGTGCCATCCAAATTCTTAGTGATCAAAACATCCAAGAAGGTTATCTGTTTTTGATCATGATGACATATAAATTGTAAACCCCACTTGTTATCATTCATATATTGAATGAACTCATTAAGGTATTCCAAATCATCCTTCCAAATCAACCAGCAATCATCCAAATAGCGACACCAGATGTCCATCTCAGGTAAGTATATGTTATGAAGAGGATCATGGATTAATTGTTGTTCAAAATAAACCATAAACAGATCTGCATATATGGGGGCAAAATATGCCCCCATGGCTGTACCCCGAGTCTGCCAGAAACATTCCTCCTGATAATAAAAAATGTTCATGGTTAGAACTCTTTCAGTAAGTCCAATGAGAAAACTATTAAAACCAGGTGGATATAGTTCAGAGATCTGTAACCAATATTCCACAGCCATGAGATCCGCCCAGTGTGGAATATTAGTATAAAGGGCTTTAATGTCTAATGGACATAAATACCATTTTGGTTCTGTTTGTGCATCAGATAGAATCTGCAAGAAGTCTGTTGTATCTTGTATTCTTGCTCGGACATGTTTTAACAAGGGTCGCAGATACTTTGTACAAAAACCTGACAAGGGCTCAGTGAGGGAACCCCTCCTTGAGACAATGGGTCTACCTGGTGGATTCGTTAAAGTTTTATGAATCTTTGGTAGCAAATAAAGATATTGTCTGCTGGGGTCCGTCACCATCAGATGTTCAGAAGTGGCTTTGGAAATAATACCCTCCTTGACTGCCAAATTGATAAAGGTATCGATTTGTTTCTTAAAAGAAGAACTGGGGTCAAGAGACATGGGCATATAGTATCGTCGATCTCCAAGCTGTCTAAAGGCTTCAGTATTGTATTGGCACGAGTCCATTACCACCACTGCCCCGCCCTTGTCAGCAGGCAGCACTACAATGTCAGTATTATTCATAAGCTCCTGCAAAGCTTACCATTCATGATTAGAAATGATTAGATGAGGACATCCAGCCAAAGGATGGATGGATTGTGTGAAAAAAGACCTGCAACTGCCAGGCATGACTGATCCAGAAGGTAGGAGCATGGCTCTGAACCAAGAGATATGGTAGCAGTTGCCCAACATCCCAAGCCCATTAGAAATGTGACAAATGGGTTTTGTGATGATTTTACACACACACACACATACACACACCACACACACACACACACACACACACACACACATATATATATATATATATATATATATAGGGATTTACAACTTAAGATATTTATTGAATATTAAAAATTAATTATTTGGAGACAACATTTGCTTAGAATGTAATTTTGTTAATTTTTTGGGGGGATTTTACGATAACAAAACTCATTGATGTATCTATTGGTACCAGTATTTACAGAAAACCTTTTCAAAGTAACTCAACTTTTAGCTTCCAGTTGCCATCCATAATACAAAATTTAATATAACTGATTTTCAATTTTTGAAACTCAGATATTTATTTTCTTTTTGAAACTCAGATGTTTATTTTCTGACCATGCAGAATTTCAAAGGGAAATAGTTACTAGGGAGAAAGCTTTAATCAATCATGGCTCCTCTGCTAATTTGATTAATAAAGCAGTTGCTAGAATCAATTCTTAGGTTACAAAGCTACAGTTATGAGCAGTGAATCAGTGCAAAAATATGAAAACTATATCAAGGTTTATTAGTACTTATGGAAATAGTTTCATGGTAAGGAACATTTTGCAAAAATATTGGCCTGTTTTACACATTGATAAATTAATTTGTAAAATATTGCTCAACAAGATGTCCTTTTCACAGCAGCCTTAATTTGGCAGAGCATTTTTCAGGTTTCAAAAAACCTATTAAGCTTTCTTCTGTAACAAGAACATTAAGATCAACTCTTCCTCAAGGCTGTGCACCTTGTGGTAACTGTTCATTGCAGTTCCATTTGTAAGAGTAAATATTTACTACTATTCATATGTCATACACTTAGATTTCATCCTTTATCATCTATATTAGAGAATGATAACTGGAAACAAAACAACTCCTGAATATACCCTATGAGACAGCACGTCCGTCTCCGCTATGTTCGACCAGACAAAAAGTGAAACTGGACTCGAACAAGGATGATGACAATTTATTCTATTGAAAACAGACAAACATGGATCAGAATAAATAGATTGTTAAGCGCTTTCATCTGCTATATGCAGACTTCCTCAGAACACTGAATCAATAAAAACAATATTCAATAGAATAAATTGTCATCATCCTTGTTCGAGTCCAGTTTCACTTTTTGTCTGTTCAAACATAACGGAGATGGACGTGCCGTCTCATAGGGTACATTAGAGAATGGTTAATTTATTTGTGTGCATGTTCATGTGGGGCATTATGGAAACAAAGGATTAAATCACTATCATTCTACTCAGTATCATACAGATTGCTCAGAGGTGATCTGTGTCTTGCCTACAAGGCAATATTGGATCCTGCCCTACTAGAGATGCTCCATATCTATAAGTTTAACTCCTTGCCATTACCCGCTCGATAGGCCTAAATTTAATATGCAACATTAACAAAACCTGCTGGAAAGACAGGTCTGTATCCCAGAGGCTGCCCAATCTCTGGAATAGACTTCCCATACATGTCAAACAGAGTACCTCACTGGCCCTCTTCAAAAGCAACCTCGATGAGTGGATGGGAAACCATAAATTTGTCTCAGGGGTTCCACCTTTGTCCCTCACTGACAGGGGCGACAGGTGCTGACTGATGTTTCTTTTTTGGGATAAACTCTTGGCTGGGCTTGTAAGGGCCCCAGTGCCATTAGCCTATTAACCTCCTATGATCCTATGATCCTATGATATGAGCGATATTCACTGTAAGAGAAAACAGAGTGCCCTCTATAGGCACATGTGAAATATCCCACATCTATTTTTTCATTAGTGGGTATATATAAAATAATCACACTCCTCCTGAAACACATTTTTTTAATAAAATGAAATGCAAATAGATTATCTTAAACATAAGTTGTTTGATAAAATGGAACACAGATCAATTATCAGTTTTGGAGCTATTTTTCCACCAGATCTAAATTAAATGGTCGAGTTTTTATTTCTATAATTTTGATCTATTATATGTAGATTGGTATTGTGTATGCATATAATTAGAATAAAGCACCAATATCAGGACTAATTAAATATTTGCTTTTCCACCAATGCAAAAGGAATAGAAATATCATGTGTGACAATCTGTAAAAGCATTCAAGCTAAGGGTACAAAGTAAGATCCTGAATTGTTGCAAGAGAGTGGGAAAATTATATTAGCAATTAACATATATTTTTAATGTTTCACCAAATGCAGAGACAGTACCTCTTGACTGGAAAATAAAGACAATGGTCTACATTTTCAGAAATGTGGAAAGAGGTGTATTTCATTTATATAAGGATCATGCACTTTGGCTTTCCTGAGAAAGCCTGTGTCTGGCTATCGGAGAGGAGACTTCATCTGAGAGGTGAATATCTGATTCAGGAACAATATGGGTTACACCTTGGCCTTAGAACAGAGGATCAAGTCTTTGTTCATGTATGGATTTGGAAGTAGTTGTGGGAGTCTGCCAGTTCAATCTACATGTGTTTTCTGGATAGAGAGAAGACATATGACTCTACACCTTGGAATGCCTTGTGGAATTTACTCCACCACTACTGGGCCCATTGTCTATTGTCCTTCGCCATTCACCCTTGTAGTTATAGAGTGAGAGTTGTGTCTGCATTGTCAGTGTTAAGTCAAATTTGTTCAAATGGGTATAGGACTTCACTAAATGTGTGTCATGCCCCCCTCCCATTTAAGTTTTTATGTAGAGAATATTAAGCACCGCTAAGGTTTGCAAAGTATTTAATGTACAGACATGAGAATTGCATTGTGGTTGTTTACATATGCCATTGACTTCCTGGGCTGAAATGACTATGAACTCTGTATGCACTGGAGTGGTTTGCTGTTGAGTGTGGGATGTTTATCAGACACTGCAAAATTAGAAGTCATGAGTGGATCAGTCCTTGCAGGTACTGGGGGAAAGCAACTTTTCTATTTGGTAGAGTTTAAGTGTCTGGGACTTGTGCATGAATGAGGGAAGACAGACTGGGACACTGGTTAGTGGATGGGTAAAACACTGACAGTGCTTGCAGATATTGTTACTGAATATGCTTGTGAAAAAATAATTGAATCAAAGGCTGAAGGTCTTAATTTACCCGTCAGTCTATGCCCCATCCTCCTCTATGGTCATGAGCTTGGGACAGTGAGATTATGGATGTATCAAAAATGAGGTTCCTCTGCATAGTTTTCACACAGTTCAAAAAGATTTATTTCATACTTACTGGCTTCATCCTACAGCTTCCAAGTAGTAGTCTGAAAAATATTACAATGAAACCAAAATAAGTTACATTCTATGAATGCTGCCTGATTTCAGCATTCTGAGTTCCATGCATTTTACAAACAGAAATAGTTCACTTTTATATACTGATTCTTATAATTTCATGTATAAATATCACATTTATGAAATATGATATAACTTAATATATAGGTAGAGCCTGGTCCGTAAGTCCAGAGCTTTGAGTAGTGACTGAAAGGATGAGATCATGGACAGTAGCATTAGTAATGAAGTTTTTTGTTTTGTCTAGTATCTTTGAAAATAAATGGAAACATTTACACTCTGATTAATCTCTATTGGATTCCTGGGTTGGGAGTTAAAGTGGTTAAGCAGTTTATACAACACTCTAAGGGGTATAATATTAGCTGAGAAGTTTATCATATATTGAATGACTGTGATACTAAAACAAAAAATAAGCATAGGAAACCAGTGATATCTAAGACATTAATTGACTTTGCTGATATATTTAACAATAAAGATATAAATGAATATGCAGAGGCAAAGTCGCTATTTTTTACACCATATTCATATCATCATGGTAGTCAGTCTAGAATATATATATACATTTCAAGCGATATAACTGCAAAATTAGATAAAGTTAATGTAGGCACATGCCCTTTATCTGATCATAATTCAATTACATTTGATTTGAAATTGAATGCAAAACAAAGTGTTACTATTACCAGAATTCCATCATACATAACTAAGTTGAAAGATTTCAAAGAATTTTATAATAAGGAAATACAATCCTTTATAAATATGAATCTTACTGAGGATATATTAGCGATAAATGTGTGGGATTCTTTAAAGTCATATTTCCATGGCAACATTTTATCTTGGTATATTAATAAGAAAAACAGTGCAATAAAGAATTTTTAAATTTACAAATAACAATTGATAAACTAAAATTAGATATTCAAAAAGGTAACAAAAATCTAACAAAAGATCTTGATGAACTGAATAAAAATATTTAGAGAAACTGCATCATAAAACTATGATTAATTTAGGGAAGATTAAATTGAGTGCTTATTCTAAGAATCTTTAAAATCAGCAAAGAATAGCAAATAGAACAAAGAGGATTATTAAATCGAATCAGATAAAGGACATTTATATGCCAGGTACTAAGAAAAGGGTTTCAGATTTAGAAGGCATTTTAGAAGCCGTCAAAATATACTTTAACTCAATTAATTCAAATCGTCCAGTAACAGTATCACAAAATATAATAAAACCCTTTTTTAAGAAACATATTAAGAATACATTAATAGAACATCAAAGAAAATTAATAGATGAGCAAATTTCAATGTCTGAACTTAATTCTCAAATCAAGAAGTCACAGTTAAATAAGACACCTGGAATTGACCGTATTATTCCTGAAATGTATAAACTATTGCTTAAAGAAGCTTTAGCTCTGTTGTTGAGTGTGTACATTAGTTAAATAAACCAAAAATACCCCCATCTTGGAAATATACATTAATTTCCCCAATTATAAAGTCAGATAAAGATGCAAAAGAATGTTCATCTTACAGGACAATATATTTAGTAAATGTAGATTATAAGATTTTTATGGCATTACATGCTAACAGAATTAAACAGTTTCTACCCTTATTGATAGATGAAGATCAAATTGGCTTTATAAAAGAAACGTATGATAATATTAAAAGAATATCTACAATAACTGATTATGTTAATATTACACAAGAAAGTATGACTCTAGTGAGCCTAGACATAAATAGTGCTTTTGATTCTGTTCATTGGGATTACTTATTACTGGTCTTGGAAGAATGTGGATTTTCACAAAATTTTATAAAGTTAATTAGATTACTATATGAAATTTCCTTAGCTTATATAAAGATTGAATCTTACACATCTAGGCCAATTACAATTACAAAGAGTACTAAAACAGGGATGTCCACTCTCCATTGTTGTTTACTCTGGTAATAGAACTGTGAAGATTGGGAAAGATGGGCGAAGGCTGCCAGCCTAGTCAAATAGAATTTGATACATAATTCTATCATTTGTATATATAAATGTAAAATACAGGCTTGTGTTCTTAAATGAAAGAAAACAATGTAAAATGTGAACTTCAAGATTGTTGCAACATTGCCATCTGCTGTAAGCAAAACCAAGCCAAGCATTTCAAATGTTCTTTGAAGTTACAATTATCCAAAAAAAGTGGTGCCAAAGCATCTGGCTGAATACATTTTTCTGTTGTCTTAACTTACGGAATAATTGTTAGAGTATACATATGAAATGCCTTTTATTGTTGTAGTTTCCTGAGCAGGTGTTAGCTTGCTACATAATGCAGTTTGTGGCCTGGGAACTCCAGGCTAAGTGTCAAAATGATGTAATTTGGGAGGGCCTTAGCAGAGCTGTTTGTTAGTGTTTTAAAAACTATTGTTCAGTGAGTGACTAAAAGCATTTGTCTTGGACCATCAACCCCAGTACTGCTTATGCTCTTTATGTATGTAAGTAGGATTATAGCACTGTGTTTTCTCTTAAGATTAGCTAAAGATTAGAAAGTTAGATTAAGTGTTTTTCTTTGACATCAGACCTGTCCTACTGTATTAGTTTAAGTTTCTGTTTAATCTCTGAACTCTTAGATATCTCTGTGGTGTAGTAGTATTGTCTTGTGTTTTAATTATTTATTATTAAATATTTTAAAAACCTTTACCTGTGGCTGGTTTGTGTAGAGAAGTAGGTTCTAGAGTACATTGCATATTTATAGAGGTTACTGTAATAGGCCAGTCTAATAAGCCTTAGACTGAATAGTCACATTATCAATTGGATAATAATATTGCACAGTAATAATTGGACACCCTTTCAAGGGCCTTTGGATAGTTGATAATTATTAAGCTGGTGGAGGCAGAAATTACTTCCATATAGTCTGGGTAAAGGGGCACATCTAGAGAATATGTGTCAGCCTTTCCCAGGAGTGTCTGTGAAGTTGTATAAATACTTATCTCAAAGTGCGGGTGTGTGTCATCTATCTGGGCAGGGACACAAAGCACTGGTTGGACAGAGAGGGTACTGGAGGTTAGCTTGCCAGCTAGGCTGAGATATGGACCCTATAGCTGTGCCAGTGGGGAGTCTTATTGGGGACCTGGAAAGCAAGGGAGCAACCAGCCCCAGACTGACTGTGATCTCTTTGTGCACTTAAGGGAAATTGTACTTTACTGTGTGTATTAGTTATAAAAAAGTAACTGATGTAAGAACACCACAAACTCTATTTATTAAGCACTTTTCATCCAGCACAGTGGCTGGACTTCATCAGATAAAAGAATCAACTTCATAGACACTCTTAAATGTTTCAAGAAAACAGTCATGTGACCAATGTCTCAATTAAACCTCTTAACAATGTTCAATTAACACATCACTTAATAAAAGTTCTACCATAGTTAAAAATACAGAGTTAAAAGCCCTGCCTAAAGAACAATATAATACATTCTCCCCCTAAATAAAAAAAACGTCATCCTTCACTGCTCAATCATCAGTAAATTTATTTATACCTGGTGTATTAAAAATAAAAAATATAAAGCATGTTAAAATAAAACCATGGTTAATATATAACCATTGGAAATAAATAAATGCTTTAGGTGTGGGACTAACCCTTAAACACATCACTTAATTTAGGTAAATTATCTCCACATACTTTTTTATTTTAAGTATGGGAGAATAGTGCAGGTTTCATTTATTCCTGGGAACTGATTAGCATTTAATTGAAGTTGCCATAACAACTCAAGTTGTTCTAAAAGTAGTGACACTAGTCATTCATGTACATTTTCACTAATCTGGTCTATAACCTTAAACTTGAATTTACGGTTAGGTGAATTTTCTACGTGCCTAGTGTGTTCTCTGTTTTTCCTCTCCTAATAGCATACAGGTGTTCATAGATTCTTTCTTTTAACTTTCTATCTGTTTTCCCTATATAGAAAACAGGACAGAGAATGCACTGAGCTAGGTATACCACCATTTTAGTGTTACAGTTGTACCTACCTGTGATGGAATACTTGTGGTTACCTATAGAAAAATGTTGTCCAGTTGCAATGGATCCACAGTAGTTACAGTTTTCACATCTGAACATCCCTGGGGTCCTTGCAACCTTCACTATAGGGGTTTCTATTAAGTTTTTCAAGTTTTTACCCTTCCTGTAAGTAACAATAGGTCTGTGGCCTATCTTATTAACTAATTCAATCTCATTTTTAACAGGTTCCAGTTTTTGTTGATAATTTTCTTAATTTCAACTGTGTCAGTACTAAAAGTTACAGTGAAACTACTATTGTATTTACCACTTTCCCTTGAAAATACGTTTGTATGGGTTGTAGATGTTACTACCCTCTCCTCCATAATTACATCCTTTTCTGTATTTGTGGTGCTAGTTCCACATAGGCAAAGTATTGGTTTATAAAAAAACTGTCTGATGTTTATGTGACACTTCTATTACCACTTCATTAACAAAACCTGTGCGGTAACCTCTTTGCAAGAACATTTCAGTTAAGTTCTGGCATTCAGTGCAAAAATCTTCATTTGTTGTCACCATTCTGGCTGTTCTTAAGTGCTGCCCTTTTACAACTGATTTTTGACTGGATTGTTGAAACATTTAAGAGTGTCTATGAAGTTGATTCTTTTATCTGATGAAGTCCAGCCACTGTGCTGGACGAAAAGCTCTTAATAAATAGAGTTTGTGGTGTTCTTACTTTGGTTGCTTTTTTATATTTATTCAGTTTGTGAAGTATTTTTTCGTTTCCAAGTGTATATTAGTTATCCTTTCCTCTTCTAGGAGACAACCTCCCTGGTGTTAGTGGTAAGGATTGAGGCTCCTTGATTGCTGGGCCAGGGCACGGTTGTCACAAGAACCATTTGTGAACTGTATTAGGGTGAATGGAAATATCAACGGTATACACTTTAGTAATTTTTTTTTTTTAAATTCATCTGTTTGCAGATAATATTTTACTAACGCTAAGTGATTATAGTGACTCGTCACAAGTGTTATTTGACATAATGGAACTCTTCCAAAGGATTTCTAGCCTTAAATTTAATGATAATAAAACTAAGATTTTACCAATACATTTGAATAGGAAAACATAGATGAGAAGTTCTGTAAGTATATAGTTGTGGATAATAAACTTAAATGTCCAGGGATTAAATTAACAAATGATATGAATGAAAAACTAATAATTAATTACACCAACATTTTAAATAAAATTAAATATCTCACAGATAGATGGAATAAGTTCTTTTTTTTACAACGGAAGACAGACTTTTCTTAACTAAAATGCTTATTTTTCCAGAAATATTATATTTCATCCAAGCTATTTTTCTTCCTCTTTCTAAAAAGTATATATATATATATATATATATATATATATATATATATATATATATATATATATATATATATATATATATATATATATATATATATATATATATATATCAATTCAATAAATTAATGTTAAACTTTTTGAGGTATCCCAACAAACCTAGAATAGCATTAAATCATCATATAAATTATTGATTCTAGCCGAGCGGAAAGTAGAGAAAAGACGACAAAACACCGAACGACGATAACACCGAACGAAAACACCGACACGACACACAGTAAGGGTTTAAAATTTATAAGGCCCATACCATGTTCAGGTAAGGTGGCAGTGGTATGTGTGTGTTAAAGGTTAAACCTAAACCCCCTTACCTGACCTTGGTAGGCTTGATTAAAAAACCTTTACTGTGAAAATGTGTCCTGGTTTTGAGTGTGATTATATTCGTGTTCTGGTGTTTCCGCCGGAAGTCACGGTGTCGGTCTTCTTTTCCTTGTCGATGTTACGTCCTAGAACCAAATTATTGGACAACAGGGAGAATTAGTCATCCAAACACAGAAATGCATGCTCTGCTCTATCATCTAATATTAAGACAATAGCATTCTGGTTGAATTCATCCTATTCTGCTAGGTGGAAGCAAATACATGAACATATTTGGTTAGTATCAAATCATTCATTGCTGCCTCAATTCAGTAAAAATATTACCTAATAATTTTCATTGGATGGTAAAGAAATATGTTTTAGAGAATAAAAATAAGCGCATATGTTGTAAATTTATAACTAGTACACTACACACATAAAAAATGTAAATAAAAATACAGATTTTTAAAGTGTGGTCGTTTTTTATTATATCCCATTGCCTGTACTCAGAATAATAGTAATACTTTTGATATTGTTAAAATGAATATACTTAAGGAAAAAAATATATATTGGCATCAGCCAACTGATTCTAGAAAAGTTCTTCCCATGAAACATCTTATAAGTAAATATGACATAAAAAGTGAAATGTGGCTAGTAATACATTATTTAAGGCAATATATTATAAGTAAATTGTACTCAATGCAAATATTAATTAAAGACATTGTTCTCAAATTTATAGAATTTATGATTATTATAGAAAATCAAAGAGTAATAGAAAAGGGTTCTTATCCATAATATATAACACAAAACTGTATTATAAACAACATTTTTTGAGGCTATTATAGATCAATAAATAATCAACCCCCTAGTGAAAATGATGAAAAATTAATACTAGTGTCTTCAAAGGAAACTTCACCTTCATTACAATGGAAGCTCTTCTCTTGGAAATGTATACATAGATGTGATATTACCCTTCATAAAATGGAATTAATGTTTAACCAATATATTGGATGGTGGAGATGTAAATTAAAATTTAAAGTGAATTGGCAATGTGTTTTATGATTGTAAATTGCTTAAATCGTTCTGGGAAAGAATTATTTTTTGCCAAATGTTTTTAATGATAAGTTTAAGTTATCTTAATATTTGATTCCATTTAATACCCCAATACCTAAATGCATTCCCAGATCAAAATATTCACTTTTATGGACGTTGTTAGCTATAGCTTGCCAAATAATTACTGTGAACTGGAAGAGTGAGTCTTCTCCTTCATTTAAACAATTCAAGAATATTGCATTTAATGTTTCTCAAATGGAATTGTCTACTATCAAGATGAGAACTGATAGAATCATTTTGTATTACAACTCTTGGATAAAAGTTATAGAGATACTAGAGAAAATATACGGTAACATGTTATGAAATAGAATTATATTCTGAAAGGCTAAATTGTGTTTGTTTTTTGTAGACACTATTGTAAATAGTTTTATTTTACTTTATTGCTATGAAGTTTTTTACTTTGTATGGTTAATTTGTTCAAAATGTATGCTTATTTTTTGACATGAATTGTTATAGTACATTCTTTTTAAAAACTTAATAAAAAAACTTGAAAAAAAAGAAATGAGGTTCTTATTCATGGTTATTGGACTCACTCTTTGGATTAGAGAGAAGACAACTTGGGAGGATCTCATAATAAAGCAGCTGTTCCTCCATGGTGAGAGGAGACAGATGAAATGGTTTGGGTACTTAGTGAGGATACTCCCATGGTGCCTACCGTGGAACATTTATTTGAAATAGCCTTACAGGTGGAAGACTCTAGGACAACCTTATTACATGAAGAGATTAATTCCATCAGGTTGAAAGGGAACAATATAAGATAAATCATGGCAGCTGCAGAGTAAAGCCAGTAAATAGAGAATGAAGTTTCTGTGAACTGTGAGAAAGCATCACGCCATTCCGCAGTTTATTATCTGACATTTTCAACCTGATTCATTACCACCTAAAAGCGGAGTGTAAGCACCATAGGATATAATGTGTCCTACTGAAAAGTACTCAGTTTTGGAAAATAATCTGAGAAACAGACTACGATTTTTGTTTCTTTCTTTCTTCTGATACAGCTTCACTGGCTTTGTTTTGGATCATCATACTATATTTATCTCTTTTCTGTTAAAGTTAATTATGATAGTATTTTGTTTAATACACTGTTTATTTATGCATTTTGGAGTGAGAGTATTATTTTTGTAAATAGTGTATAGTGAAAATTAATCAGTATATTGCCACCTATTATTCAATAAGATACAATGACAGTTTGAAAACAGACTTACTATATGTTTTAGAGAGTGAATAAAGACAAACCCTCAGCCTTTTCATAATACCCATGACTTGTATTTCTGTACCAAAGTGCCTTTTTCAGTAAAATAATATAAACTCAGATCAGCTGCGATGCTGTAGGGAGATGAAGCTTGACTATGACCCAGGTAACTTGAGTTCAGTTGGCAGCTTAGTTGCTAGCTAGATGCTGGTAGGGAACAGAGAGGAATGATGAAGGTTTGCGTGCTCTACTGCATTTAGAATAGGGTTGTGGATAATGCTGGTGGCAGCTGGTCATTTCTAGTCATGATGATGATTGGAGTTTAGATGCCAGTCAATGGGTTGACCCCTTGGGTAAGCTTAGGGGGTGTTGCTGTCTTTGGTCCCATGGTGGTAATACTTACAAAGGCCATACCTATTTGCAGGCACAATGTTCTGGAAGTAATGTCTGCATGAATAGAACTAGGGCCATTATAACATAAGCACAACCTTCTGGGGCAGTTATGGCAGCTAGCTGACTGCCTCATGTCCTGCAAACCCATGTCACTAGTTATCAATGGACAGTGGACCCTGACTGTCAGGATTAAAGCAAACAACAGGACTAAGATGCCATACCACCATGGGAAGAACCAATGCAAATTAGTAAGAAATGAGTTTGCAATACAAAAAAAAAATAAGCTCAGAGAAGCCTACACAGTTTTATGAATATTCATTTCTGATGTCAGTGTCTGTTTATTTGTGTGTGTGTGTGTGTGTGTGTGTGTGTGTGTGTGTGTGTGTGTGTGTGTGTGTGTGTGTGTGTGTGTGTGTGTGTGTGTGTCTGTAAAGTTATGTGGTCTGATTTTTAACAGAGTGAAAAGGCATTTGTACTCTGGTTA
Organism: Protopterus annectens; assembly: GCF_019279795.1. Classification (NCBI taxonomy): domain Eukaryota; kingdom Metazoa; phylum Chordata; order Ceratodontiformes; family Protopteridae; genus Protopterus; species Protopterus annectens. The sequence goes on from NC_056725.1 coordinate 816,906,990, forward strand.
TGCAAGTCATGCATCTTTGGGTGAAAGTAAAACTCAGTGGAGCTGTATTACCAGTGAACCCTCCAAAAGTGATCTGGAAAGCCACAGGTTATTTTCTGAAAGTGTGAAAGAACTTCTGACACAGTTATTAGTGTCTGTGGTGGGTAGTGTGGGTTGTGGACCACTGGCTGCTAGTATCATACTTAGTTGTCAGTGATGAGACTTTCTCTTCCTGTCAAACATATGTTGATGTTGTAACTTGCAGTAAATGTTCAAAAAACCTAAATCTTTTACATACGTTAATAAATAATCCAATATCCAAGATAACAACAACAGTAGCCAACACACTGCACTTTATTCAAACAAACTTCTGGATGCATTGTGCTGAGAAAGGAAATGGGATGGGCTGAGAACTAGTTTCATTTGAATACAAATTGTATATCCTTCACAAATGTGGCTTTACAATGAACAGCATTTGGCATGTCTAACTGAATCAGCTTTCTTCACTTTGACAACTATTCCTTTTAGCAGTTGTAAAAAACATAAAAGGACTCAGCTTCAACTGGAAGGCTTTTTGTATAGAATAATCTTTTGAGTTTATCTCAGTAATAAGTGTTTTATTTAATTTACGTGTTTACCACAGAGTGCTAAGTTTAAGTTCATTAAATGAAAAAATGCCATATAACACAATACAATTTTCACATCTGGTACTAAATTCCCTGTTTCCAAGACATCTATTTTTTTAGCGCCATCCAGTCAGAAGCTGTATGTCATATAATTTTAATTTCTCCAAGTCTTGTGGCTTTCTAATACCATGATATGAATGGACCCCATTCCAAAGCCACAGTATTATTGAAGTTCGTGAAATTAGTATTGCTTCAGTCTTTGATGTTAGTCCAAATTGCTCTTCGCAGCACTCGCAGTGTGCCCAGAATTGCCTTCTTCTGCAACTCATACAGAGTTACATGTATCAGTATCATATCTAAATAAATGTAATAAAACAAAACACCCAACAAGGAAAAAGAAAGGTTCAACAAAAATACAGCAACAAAGATGAACAAAGAAGAACTGTCCAACCACTCTGTGGAGTAAATATAGAGTTTATTTCCAGAAATTAAAATAAGTGCTTTCACGTCAAACACATTGCTTCCTCAGACTATATAAAAAAATGAATAATAGCTAAAACACATTTAAATAAAACAGCAGCACTTATCTAAAAAGTTCATGTGCCTTCAATACAGGCTTTAAAGAGAAAATGCCATTCAAGCCTAACCCTTTATCAGCCTGTAATTCTAGAATCCATTTCAACTCTGTACATTCTGTCTTATTCATGTTATCACCTCCTCTTAAATAAAAATGCATAATCCTAATCCAAAAAACTTAAAGGTGTGTTACTCCCACAAACACTAACATGTTTAGCCAAAGCATTAGTGGGTTTATTTTTCCTAATGTCATTTAAATGTTCAAGAATATGGTCTTTAAATGACAGATTCATTTTACCCACATAAATTGATAAGCAAGCAGTACATGTGACTAAATAAATTAAATCAATGCTCCTGCAATCAGCATAAAAATTAAAATTATACCTACATCTAGTATTGGGATGTACAAATGTAGAGGTGGGTAAGATGAATTGACATGCACTACAGTTATTACAAGTGAAAATCCTCTTCCGCGCAGAGACTTTAATGTTGTTGTTCTGCTGTTTATAACACAGCTGATGTTTAACAACAAAAAAGAAAAAAAAACACAATATGTGGCAACCTCCAAACATAAACTTAAAACCAAAAACCACACTTGAATGAACAGAGAAATAACACTGCACAATATTAAGTGTACTAAACTTTAATAAATCCACTTTTCACTTTACCAGAAATACAAAACCAACATGGGTCTCAGTATTTAAATACAAATCTTTCAATAACATTGCATACTCAATTAATCAGTTAATTATATTAAAAAAAAATAACTTTTAAAGAACCATTGAAATTCATAGCCATGGGTTAAGATGGAAAAATAAAAAAATAAAAATAATATCTATATGGGTCTACCTGAGGAGACTGAAAGCCAACTTACCCGAAGACAACAAGAATGAGACAGCATCACCAAATCATCATTTAAACAAAGCCTCAGATAACCGAGATGTTACTCAGGAAAGGAAGTGGTCTGAAGAAGTCTTGAAATTAAAGACGAAAGCATTTACTTTTATTGAAGCTGGTCACCCGTGTTTTTTGTAGCTTCCCTGGTTTTGGTTGTGTTTGAATTTTATTGTCTTATTGGTTCCTGGTTGTTGTAAAGGAAGTGGTTGGCCAACTTTGGAAATTTGCCCTTTTCCCCACTATAGTGTGATCTCGGAATTGGTATAATTAGTTAGGGAGTGTGGGGGGTGTGGGTTCGGAGTGCTTCCCTGTGCTTTCTTACCATTGTTGCCCATCCGCTTCCTTTCCTTGGGTAACTTCTTGGTTATGTGAGGCTTCGTTCAAATGACAATTTGGCAATGTCATTTCATTCTTGTCTGCTTCAGGCAAGTGGGCTTTCAGTCTTCTCAGGTAAACCCATAGATATAGATAGATAGATAGATAGATAGATAGATAGATAGATAGATAGATAGATAGATATAGATAGCTATATAGATATAGATATATAGAGAAATAGATATAAATAGATATATATATATATTTATGTGTGTGTGTGTGTGTGTGTGTGTGTGTGTGTGTGTGTGTGTGTATGTGTGTGTGTGTGTGTGTGTGTGTATGTGTGTGTGTGTATATATATATATATATATATACATACACACACACTCACACAGACACATATATATATATATATATATATATATATATATATATATATATATATATATATATACTATACGCAAGAAAACATTTAAAATTACTCAAAAATTTCTAAGTCTAACCTTCAGCCTTCTTGTAGGAAACACTTAATATTTCACATAATCTTCATTAAACCCAGGATATTCATTAGCTCTTAACATGATTTGCCATACAATCTCCCTTCTGGATATACAGTTTTTAAAATCACCACCCCTTGTATCTTCAAGTACCTGCTCCAACACAAAAAATAGAAACTTTTTATAATTTTCACATACCATACTATGCTTGTACAATGCATTATTAATGTCTTAGCATTTGATCGAATAAAGGTATTCTTTAATTCTCTTGTTTAATGTTCTAGAGGTCATTCCAACATAGAATGCTTTACATCCTGAAAAACACTGATATAAACTACTCCCTTAGAATTACACAGTGTGGTTGGATGTTTTTTTCTTTTTTCACCTTTGCTGCTGTGTTTTTGTTGAACCATTCTTTGTCCTTGTTAGTTGTTTTGCATTATTACATTTATCTGGTAATTTAGAACCACCTGGAACATGGCTGAAGGAGGTGATATAGAACTTGGTTATAATCCAGACAGTGAGACTTTTAATTCTTACTCTGATCAGCTGAATTGGCTAATACATCTGGAAGGTAATCCTTTGCTAACATTGTCCTTGAATGAGGTTTTTGCATCGCATACAAATGTGAATGTTCTTAGTTTGGACATCCTTCTCAACAACTGGAAAGAACAAGAAAATAAATTGTGTAAATATAAGAGAATATAGTGACAGCAACTGCACTTTGAAGGGTGTTTGCAGTTTAAAGTGGTTCTTAGATGGCTTCATATTCTCAAAATGACGATATATGGTAATACATATCCTGATTTATTAAAGAGATGGCAATTGTTTAATTTAGAATTAATTTTTAATTATATGATGCTGCTCATTTACTTTTTTGCACCTACTGAAGCCTCTTTACTTACTGATGTTAGTGTTTTACAAAAAGTTATTAAGTCTGGTCCTGCTATAGAATTCATACAATTGATGTTATATCTGACATTTTTGCTGCTTTTGAAATGAGAATGCACTCGGCTAAACAAAGGAAGTTACAGCATGAAATGTATGATTTCTGTAAAGGGAATTTTTTTTCATGGCCAAGATGGCTCAAGTTGGTGATCTGAGCACTGTATCTACACAAAGGACTGACTGTCATGAATCTGGCAATGAGTTGTGTCCTTCATGACAGTATTAACAGAATCTAAGACAGGATGCAACATCTTCTCAACATACATTGAAAGTAGTTCAGTCGACCAACCACAACTAGATACAATTGGTCTCATAGGAGGATTATATGGGTTCTTAATGAATTTTAGGTAGCCCATACAAAATAGGAATAGTGGGATGGTCTACTTGAAAATACTTGTCCAATTCATAAGTCTAAAGTGACTAGTGATTCTGCTAATGGAGTTGCAGCAGTATTCAAGAATTTGGATGTTTTAAATGCTGCATCTTTTTCCCCTTTAAGTTTTCCCCCTTTACTAGAGTTGATGCTCACAGAAGACATTATGCAAGAGAGATGGTGTACAAATCGGGGCAGGAGAGATTGAAAAAGGACAAAAAGACCCATAGAGAATGTTATGGGGCCCACTATATGAAACAGGTTAGTGAGAATTTAATCCATAACATCTTGTCCGTTACACTTTGGATGAAATATGTGTCCTGAACAAAGGTCTGTCTTATACACCTGTGACTAAGTCGGACATTACAGATGTACTTATTGACTTAAAGATGTTTGCTAGAATTGTAACTTTAAAGTCTCTTTCCTGAAATGGTGAATGGTACATTTTTTAGAAAACCTAGCACTTTTACACCTGTACTACCTCTGAGTAAGGAAACATTTCTAAAGTCATGTGAAAATAATATTTATAATGCACTATCTATAAAACACAGAATGAATTATTTTAATATGCACCCTAATGAAGTTATGGCTTTGAGAAAATTACATGAGCATGCCTCTGTTGAAATTAGACCAGCTATAATAGTGGTGCCACTGTTATAATGGATAGGGAAGTATATTTAAATAAAATGTATGATATGTTATCTGATGATACAACTTGTACTGTTTTATGTAGGTTTCAAGTAAATTGCTTGATCAATAGAACACATTTATTTGACTTACATATGAACAGACTTTTAACTTATAAATTGGACAAGTATTTTCAAGTAGACCATCCCACTATTCCTATTTTGTATGGGCTACCTAAAATTCGTAAGAACCCATATGATCCTCCTATGAGACCAATTGTATCTAGTTGTGGTTGGTTGACTGAACTACTTTCAATGTATGTTGAGAAGATGTTGCATCCTGTCTTAGATTCTGTTAATACTGTCATGAAGGACACAACCCATTTTGTATCTAAGTTTCACAATTTGTATAGGAATCATAAGAGGGGGAGATGTGTGTCTATTACACTTGATGTTGACTCATTATTCACTGTAATTACCAATGATTATGGGATAGAGAGTGTTAGAAAAGTTCTATGCTGTAAGACAGAGGCACAGTATACTAACCTCGAAAAAGGGCATAGCAAAATTAATTTAAAATGGGTGGCGAAAGCCAAACATACTCTGGCTAGGCTTATAAATGCCCTAGGGCAGATAGCCTAGTATGAACCTATGAACCTATGAACCTATACCAACTACTCTAATAGTAAGATTAATTTGATTTGCATACTGTTAGATTTTATCCTAAACAAAATGTTTTTTATTTGCAGAAACTGGTGTTGCTATGTACACTATATGTGTCAACAGTTAGGCAAACATGATTTTAGCATTATGGGAGCTTAATAATGTTTTGAATAATCAATGCTTTAAGGATTTTCTGGAGTTTTCTGTACATTTTGTTGATGATATCTTCCTTATCTGGACAAGACCATCTGAAATTTTATTACGTTGTATTGATTTTTTACATAACACTACATCTTTTTTTAAAATTTACTGTTAAATATTCTGATATATCTATTTTTATTTTTAGATGTTCTCATATTTAAAGATAATAAATGACATATTAATACTACTCTATGCACAAAAACTTGTAAAACACAGTCCTACATAGGTCAAGTATACATCCTGGTTTTGTCCGTAGAAACATATTAAAAGGTTAATTTATTAGAGCTGCCAGGTTGAATAATGATGATGAAATTTTTCTTAAAACTTCTAATGAAATGCACATAAACCTTTTGTATAGGGGCTATTCAGAAATGGATATTGATAAAACTATGAATGATGTTCTTCTTAAGAGAAAAACTACAGCTAAACCATTTTTTCTGATATGACAGGTGTAGATAATAATATTAATTATGTTCTCAGTAAGTATAAGAATTTTCCTAGAGTTACTTTAACTTACTCCAGTGATACCAACATAGTATGTGACATAATTAAGAAGAACTGGTCTATTTTTATTGTAGATAAGGAATTTAAGAATATATTAGATGACAAACTTAAATTCTCAGTTAAGACTCATAGATTGATTAAACATCAACATTGTTATAAACAGAACAGCAACTTCATTAAAGTCTCTGAGCAGAAGGGGACTTTCAGTTGTAATATATGTAGTGTATATCAATTTATCTTACCCACCTCTACATTTGTACACCCCAATACTGGACATAGACATTATTTTAAGTTTTAAGCTGAATGCAGGAGCACTGATTTAATTTATTTAGCCACATATGCTGCCTGCTTATCATGATAAGTGGGTAAAATGAGTAGCTTGTTTAAAGAGCATATTTTTGAACATTGAAACGACATTAGGAAAAATAAACCCACTGATGCTTTAGCTAAACATGTTAATATTTATGGGAGTCAATACACCTTTAAGTTTTTTGCTTTAGGATTAATGCATTTTAATTTAAGAAGAGGTAATAACATGAATAAGAATGTACGGAGTAGAAATGGATACTAGAATTATAGGCTAATAAAGGGCTCATGATCTTTTTAGATATTTGCTGCTATTGTATTTAAATGTGTTTTAGCTGTTATTCATTTCTTATATGGTCTTCTGAGGAAGCGCCACGTTTTCGAGTGAAAGCACTTACCATATTAATTTCTGAAAATAAACCCCATATTTACTCCATAGTGTGGTTGGATGGTTGTTCTTGTTTTGCCTTTGTATATCTAAATAAGACTGTAAATTATTTTTTTATAAGGCCCATTACTCCTACTACTATTGGAACTGTCTGGGTATCCTTCTTCCACATTGCCCTCATTTTTGCCTGCAAATCCTGGTATTTTATCACTTTGTGTTTGTCTGTATGTAAGACACTGTAATCACAGGGTGTAGCAATTTCAGTGATCAATGCTACTTTTCTCTTCTTTTCATGAACTACCATATTTAGTTTTCTTGCATTTATTTTTTGAACTACTGGCAATGGGTAATCCCATGTGATAAAAACTTCATCATTCTCTATAATGTTTTGTGGCTCCTTTTTCCAGTGCTTCTCAGTTACTTCAATATTGCAATGTTTGCACAATCCTCAGTGCAACAGACTTGCCACGTTATTAAGCCTTTCAGTATACAGGCCATCTGCCATTAGCATTATCACACCCAGCAACAAGATATGCGACTGTTTCCAGTTCTGTTTTACAGAACCTGCATTTGTCTGTTTCTTCCACATGTTCAATGGACTTTGTAAACAAATGTGTATGTACTCCACTATCCTGGGCCACTATTAATATTAACCTTTCATTTTTTTCATTTAAATTCACATTTTTGCATCAAATCCTGATCGACATAAGTTTGTTCCAGGAGTTTTCTGTGCTTGCAACTATATTTATGCCTGTTCTACATTTCTTGTCTTCTCATCTGATCCTTCTTATTATATTCTTTCTTTTGTTGTTGTTGTTTTTTTTGGCACATTCAGCTGCTGCCTGATTTTTGTCTACTTCTAGTTTGATTTCCATTCCCACTTGACATTGATATTCATCTGCTAAACTAGGCAGGGAAGTCATTTTAGACTTATTTACCTCATGTTTTAAAACTTTCACTGTGTTTGGATCCAGTGAGATCATCAGATATAGACGCAGTCCTATGACTGCAGACGTATACACGTAATAAATTTTGAGGAGGCCCATATCTCATTCAGAATGAGGAATATATACTCTTGGTGCAAGTATACTGATTTTTTATATATCATTTGATAACAGTAACACATTTTTTTCTTGTTTTCCTGTCCACTGGATCCAATACCTTTTGGTGCCAGTCAATCACTCCAAAATTGTAAGTTAGAACAGGAAGAGCAAATTGGTTTATAGCTTGAACTTTGTTCTTAGTCTTCAAAAATACTCCTTATTGAGTTTCATTTGCATTTGTTCATGTTTTATTGTCAATCATTCATCAGTTCCCAAATATTTACAGACTCCCTTCTCCTCAAATTCCTTTATATCACATTCCTGTCCCATTCTAATATTTTCTTGGTGCTGCAGCATTCCTACTTTAAATGTTGCTTTTGCACATTTATCAGACCAAATGACATTCTTATATCATCTGAGAAAGTTTTGAACACTTGCTTTTCAGCTGCTCATCTGATGAACTATACAATTTTAAATCATCCACAAAAAGAAGATTAAAAGTCTTTACACATTGTTGTTTTCTATGAGCCAAACTGCAACCAAGACCTAATCTGTTAAGTAAACAGCTTAATGGATTGAAGGCAAGACAAAGAGCAGTAGTGACAAATGTTCACCTTACACTATCCCACTTTGAATTTTTATTGCCGAGATAATAATTTGTCCTTTATCTTGGCTTAGCTGCAGAGTGGTTTGCCACTGTTTCATGGTCACTGTGATGTAACTGATAAGTGTAGGGTGTATCTTATACATCTGTAAGCACTCCTTTATCCATGAATATGGAATGCTGTCAATTTTTTTTTGCAATCCATCCATACCATTGGATGGCACAGTGGTGTAGTGGTTAGTACTGTCACCTCACAGCAAGAGGTTCTCTGGTTCAATTCTCAGCTGGGGTGCCTTCTGTGTGGAGTTGGCATGTCCTCCCTGCAGTCACGTGCATTTCCTGAAGGTGCTCCGGTTTCCTCTGACATTCAAAAGACATGCAGTAGGTGGATTGGACTCTCTAAATTGGCCCTAGGTGTGAATGTATGAGTGCAAGTGAGTGGTGCACCCTCTGAGGAGGATTGGGCCTGGGGATAGCTAAGAAAACAAAGAGTGCTGAAGGGTGCTCATTGCCTGATGTGCTGAAGAGCACGGGAGTGAATCCAGGAGCCATGCCATGCTTAGATTCTTCCCCTTTTTACAATTGTCCATTATAACTTTATTTAACAACAAATGATCCTTTGTTCCATATGATTTATTTTTATTACCCTTCTGTTCTATTGTCACAACTGAGTTTTCTTCTAAATGACTATAAGCTTTGTCTACATCAGTTCCAGTATATAGTTTAAACATCATCAGAAGACAAGTTATTAGTCTATAGTTTTTAAGATAGCTTGCAGATTCACTCTTAAGTAAGAATATCATTTTTCCTGTTGTTAACTAGGTTGGTGTCTGTTCAGGATGAGTGTTCAAGTAGTTCTTACTCAGGGCTAAATCTTCATGTAAAGGTGTTTATACTTTTAGCCAGAAGTTAGGTACTGCATCTGGGTTTTCTAGTTAGGAGCTTTTCTTAATTTTCTTTCAATTTCTCTTGCCATTGCATCGTCCAATTTCATATCCTGTACATTTGAACTTTTTACTGTTTCTTTTACTTCTTCTATCCATTCAGCATTTGTGTTATGTTTCACCGGGTCTTCATAGATATTTCTCCAAAAATGTATGTATTTCTTCTTTTTTTTTGGTGATCTTTCTATTCCTTTTGCTTTGTTTCCTAGTTATCTATAAAACTTTTTGGATCATCAGTGAATTGCTATTTTGTACTTTTCCTTTATATTTATCTGCATATCTTCTAAGTTTTTCTGCCTGTGCTGATATTTTTAGTTTATTATTTGCAACAGCGTACGATAGACCCTGGTCAGTTATGGTCCTGAGCATTCCTTTTATCACATCTCTCTTTCTGAGCATTTGTGTTGATCTGTTCCCTCTTCTATACTCTTTCAACAGTGACACTTCTTGTGTTAATTGCTTCATTTCTCTGTTCGATACTTCAGTGATGGCGTTTTTTCCTTCCCTTCCATTACTGCCCTGTGGTTTTGTGGTAAGACTTTATATGCTATTAATTTAGCAGCACAATAATATATCATATTTACTTCTATATCACATGAATTTTGGTTAATAGTCTCAATTGTGTGTTAATTTGTTTTATCAGACTTCTAACATTTTGAGTCTTATTGGCTTTCTGTAATCTATTTCTTTCATTGATCTTAATATGTCTGTTCATCTCTATTAAATCAATCGATTCATCCCTTAGATCATTTCTTCTAAACTGAGAGCACATTCATTGTTTTCTGTTTCCTGTGGCCTTTCTACAAAAAGTTCCAGAACATCTTCCTGTGACATATTCTCTTCAGCTGCATCCTGCATCATACTTTCCTTTTCCGTATGGGAACTTAGTGGCCTATCACTCCACAACCTTGACTGTTTCAGAGTTACCACTGTTTCCTGCTCCTTCCCTTGCCATGCAACTCCAGCTGAACTTTTGTACTGGTTTCCTACTGAAGTCTCCAGAGTATCTTCATGTGGCAAGTGATTAGATGCTTACCATTCCACCGGTTTCTCCTTAATTTTGGGACTCATTGTTTCATTATGCTGTGACATTACCAGAGATGGATTTTCTCTTCTTCTCTAACATAACCCTTTATACGGCTCTTGCTGTACTATAGGGGGGCCTTTGCTAAGCGCTTACTGTTGTAAATTAAGCTTTGTCCATTTTCCTTTATTCAGTCGTCGCTACTGAATATGGCCCTTTGCTTAAGCTTTGTAATTATTGAGAAGCTTATTCAGTATTATTCTTGTTTTCAGTCTTTTTTGTAAAGATTGAGGGGCCTTCATGAAAGCGGCTTATTTATCAGTTAAGCTTTGTCTAGTTTTCATGTGTTCAGTCGCCACTACGAATATAGTGCAGTTGCTTTGTCTTTTCATATGTGTTCAGTCGAGCTTACGGAATATTTCTTTATGTTGTTGTATATAGTTTTCATGTGCAGACGTTTTTGTTTCCAATTTTAGTCCAATTAGAAGCTTAATATTTTCAGCGCTATTATGCTGACTTCTTATAATGTTCTGTGAAGGTTACAGATTACTGGTTTGAACCACATCTACTTTTTTGAAGCCGGCCTCCTGTATCTAGGTGGTGCAGCCAGTGCATATGATGCTGGCATCACTCTGCCCTCCTGTATGTGCCTGAGTTTAGTTCAATATATAGTGCGCCTGTACTTATCCGTCCTGCTTGTATCTAGGTGGTCGCCAGTGTAGTATTAATGGCTAACTATTCCCAGAGTGGATCTGTGCCTGCTAGTTAAATGTTTTGATGTTAGCACTACCTGTATAAAGGCTTGCGTTGTGTGTCTAAATGTATGTTAGTACTTTTTGAGTTCGAGCGACATTGCTCCTTCTCATAGTGATTGCTGGTAGAGCTTAGCTGTGGTAAAGTTCTGAGACTTTGGTCCTTCGTATGCATTCGTCTGTACATTTGCCTATAGTAAAATTTTCTTGCATTGATTGTGTTTAGTTATAGTAGCTGTTTGCATATCGAACTGTACTTATAGCTATTTGTTGTTTTTTTTAGTTTGCTTTCTCTCATTATGTTTTTGTTTTTGGACTTTTATAGCATCTGTTTTTTTTGTATAGCCTTATGTACTATAGCCACTAACTTCTCCCACTTATTCTCTCATGCCCACTACTGTATCCCTGCTTTTTCTCATCTCTTTGCTACCTCCCCTATTTTTTACCCCTACCAAACCTCCCTCCTTCACACATTTCTCCACCAAACGGTATATTGCTTCATTGCCTCACTCAGCCTTTTATTGTTTGGTTAGGAATCTCCCAGAGGAACTTGACTAAGTATGTGTATCTGCTGCTAAAATAAGTAATGTATAACTCCTGCTTGTAGCCTGTGAGAAACTAACTCCCCTGCCAGTGCAGCCTGCAAAAAGCAGTATCTGCCTCCCCCTCCAGTCTCGCACAACCCCCTCTGTAGCCTCATTTATTCTCTAGTTCTCCCTACTTTTCACCCCTTCACCCTCTTACATGTAATTTCTCTCCTTTTAGGGTTCCTATTTCCTGTGACTCCCGCTAGAGGCAATATTTTTATCTGTTTTATTTGCCTTTTTGCTTTACTCACTTTTGCTTTTCTAGGTTTTATTTCTACTTCTCTTTTATTCTCTCTTTTGCTTTACTCTACCCCTATTACCTACTATATACATACACACATACCCATCTTACTACCTACTTATACCTTCTCATACTACTCTTATACTTAACAACCTCCCACTGATTGGCTCTCCTCTTCTTCCTGGTTCTTTCTTGTCTCTTTCCAAGCGCCCTCCTCCTCGCCCTCTCCTACCCTCCCCCTCAAATCCCCTGCCTCCCCCTCCCCCCCCGCCCCCTCCCTCTATACCCACACCCTCTTCACACCCACACCCCAACCACACTTCCAAATCCACACACCCCCCACCCACAATCACCAACCCCAATTCTATTACCTTCACCCACCTTCTCCATCCTTCATCCACATCCTCTAAAACTCTCCTTCTACTACTTGAACTTTCTTTCTCCTTCCCCCCTCCCACCCCTATGCCCCATACTCCCCCACTATTTCCCACCCACTATTTCCATACTAACATTATACAGAACCCTTTGCAATATTTGGCAACAATAACAACAATAACAACCATAATCAACATGCTTTTCTTGTGAGACCTATCTTCATTACCTATTTTACTATTCCTACCCCTTATCTTTCTATTCTTCACCCAACCCTGTACCCCCACCACACCACATTCTATCCACATAACCAACCATCGACCTTCCCCTCTAACACTTTCCACACTCTTCTATCTCCACCACATCTTACCCCCATAAACATCTCCTATTCTTCTCATATACAAACTGCTCGTCACCTCAAATACACCATTCCCATAGCGACAAAAGCCCTTTTCAACTACATTAACACTCCACACAGAGCCTACATTTTTACTGCTATAAACTCCCAAAAGATATCCTCTCTCTCTCTTCTCAACAACAGCTATGGAAAACCATCATCTTAGGAGATGTAAATATTAACTGGGCCTCCATCCAGTCAACAACTACCATCTTGGATAAAGACTGTTAATAAGCACCTCTGGCTGGCCAATTGACCTCCTCTCTTGACCTCTCCCTCTCCCCTACCTTGATACCATCTCACACACACCTACTCTAAACTCTTCACAACTTCACCCTTCCTCTCTCTCTCACTGGTTCTCTGGAAACTAGCTATTTATCAAAAAAAGCTGTAAAATGAAAAAAAAAGCCACTTCCTCCTTTCTTAGTACCTACCGGTTTCCCTCCCCAGGCTCCCATTCTCCCTCCTCAATATATTTATATACGACTTTCAACCATTCCATTCCATTCCATTCTCCAACATCATGAATCTATGATTATACTATTATCTGCTCTGCTGATACATCTCCTCTATCTCCAAAAGCTACAGAAGCTTTTTTTTCAATTACTGAACACTGGAAAAAAATAACCTAGCTAGCTCTCAATGCCTCCAAAACAAAACTAATGGTATTCGAACTGGTGTCTGAAACCAAGCTACTTGGTGTCCAAATTGATAACCACTTTAACTTCAACTCCCATCTACAACTAAATATCAAAACCCAAAAAACTGTTACCAAATCAACTCAACTACCTCCACAGTTACTCTTCCCCACAAGCTCATACCAACCCATCTCTTCTGTCCTCCCTGTCCTCTGCCTTCTAACAATCAAAACCTAGAAGCATTCAAACCAAACTCGTCCACCTGGCAAAACTTACTATCCTTTGGCCAAAGGGAATGCTCCTGCTCCACCCCTCATAAATATGATTTTTCATCTTCCTCTTCACACTCATGATAAAATAGTATTGTTTGAACAATGGACTATCCTGGTAAACCAACTGCAAATAAATAAATAAAAATAAATAAATAAATAAATAAATCCTTCACTTTGCAGGTAATCCATAACTTCAGTTTCTATTTCTTTAACTTCTCCATTACTAATCTTTTTTTCTACTTCCCCCTTTGTTTTCTTATTTTTTGTATTGTAAAATTTCCATATCCAGATGTTTTTGCCTGTATTTCTCTTGAAATATCTTTGTTGCTGCTTTTTTGTATTGATTAGTTTTGCTTTCTCCTTTACATAAACATTGCACCATATTAAAATCTCTTCTCCTTTACCATGTTCATATTTCTTCTTCAGATGTCACCCACTTCTCTTGTTTCTCCTTACTTTGGGGACTCATCATGCTGTGATATAACCTGTGTTAGTCTTTCTGCACTATGTCCTTTGGTTCACAGTCACTCCATAACTTCAGCTTCCATTTGTTTAACTTCTGCTTTACTAATCTTCTGTTCTACATTCCCCCTTTGTGATCTTATTTTTTGTATTGTGAAATTTTTCATCTCTGGGTGCCTTTGCCAATATTTCTCTTCATATATCTTTGGATCTGCTTTCTAGTATTGAATAGTTTGGCTTTCTCCTTTGCATAAACATTGCACCATATCAGATGTCTCCTTTCCTCTGTCCTTATTTCTTTTTTGTATTGTAAAATCTTATTTATTGTTTGTGTAAATTCACGTGGAGCTTTTCTCTCTGGGCCTCTGCTGATAAAGGGCTCTTACTAGTCTGATCATTCTGGTAAACAAATGTAAATAAATCAATAAATAAACATGCATTTATTTTCCTGCTTCACTGCACAATCAACAATTCACATCTCCTTACACACCCAATCATATACTCACAAAGTTTTATATGAAGCCTTGAAGCTCCTCCCATTCTCAATCACTTTATCTGGCTTCTTCACACATTCTGTCTTCCTTCTTGATTATCTTGTATGTGTTGTAAATATGCTGAATGTATTTGCTCTGTCTTTGTTCATTTAAATTCATTGTATACGTAACTTTTGTACATTCACCTAACAGTGTGTACATACTAACTTTAGGCTGAGACTGAAACTGGTAGGAATTGATTAGAACTATGCTGTGGTAAACACAGTCAAACAGATAAATAAATACATAAATAAATTTGGAGAAACTGATTTGTAAGATGCTAAAGTCAGAACACCTCCTAAAGCATCCACAGTTTGGAGCTTCAACATAATATTTCACCCAAGGCTGGTCACATCACTATATTACTGAAGTGCTTATTTTTAAATTTAGATTATTCAGGCAATATGACTATATCATTTATGAAGGCCTGCTTATTATATGACTGCAGGATACTGCAATATGTCCACATTAAGCTTTAGCACTGAATGCTCAAGATACTGCAACCTCTTCTTATGCATAAAACTCCCATATAAGCTGCAGTTTACAGTACAGGAAGATATTTGGCTCAGTACTTTTTGTGGTGCTGCGGTAGCGTTATCGCCTCACAGTAAGACGGTGACCGGTTCGACTCCCAGCTAGAGCGTCTTCTGTGTGGAGACATGCTAAAGGTTGTGCGTTAGGGCTGGCAACTCAGCACGTAAAAATCAACTGCCAATCATTAGCGGACCAGAGTTCCGCTGTGGCAACCCCTAACCGGGAAAAGCTGAAAGACGTAACAACAACTATTTCTTATGAAAACTTAAAGTATTATTCATTTTTCAGTGTACAATAATGTTAAACAGTAAGAAAGTAGTTTGCTCTTTCTCATTTTCATTTTTTTAATCAGTTTTTCAGTAAAACCAGAGTGTTTTATTGCTTTTGAAAGAAAAGGCTTTACCATTGTCTATAGTTTTCCAAATAAAGAGAGGATACACATTCCACATACAGAATGTCTAGAATGGGTGGCAACAAATAAACCTGCAGATTTTGAACATCAGTCTTAAGTTACAAGTACAGGTGCAGTTTTATCAATTACAGCCTTCAAAGATAAATCAGTTGCTTTTGGTAATAAACATTCATACCCTTAGTGCTGCTCAAGGAATGTTCCATCTCTCAGGTTCACAGATTGGTATTGTCTCTGTAAATCTCTAGCTCCTTTTTGATTGGTATGCCTTTTTACAGATGATTCATGGCCAGAGGCCGCTGTATACAACACTGCTGCCAAACATCTGTTAATAAATCTGGAAAATCGTATCAGTTTATCACATAGACTTCATCTCCAAGTACAAAACTGATCAAGTAGTTACTTTTGCCCAAAAATCTGTTTCTGAGCTCACTGTTCTCTTTGGGCCTTTGCTTTCACATCTGGTAGTAGTAAGTCAAATGTGGCGTTTGTGATATAAGCCTTTTTGATGGAAACAAATACTTCATTAAATGAGGAATAATTTTATAAGCTAATAAGTTCCATGCCAGTTTTGTTTCTAGAGATTTAGCTTCCATTTTCTTTACCTCTTCTTTCAAAGTCTATACAGTCATTTCTGTAAGGCCATTAAATTAAGCATTAAATGGTATAGAGGTTAAATGACAAATTCCATTTCTTTTCATAAAATTTGAAAATGCCATATGAATGAAACAAGCTCCAATATCAGACACTAGTATCTCTGGAGTGCTTCATATGCTAAAGCTTTGTCTCAGATTTTCAATGGTTGCATGCCAATTTGCAGAACGCATGGCAGGTAGATCCATTCACTTTCAATACTCATCATCCATCAAGACTAAATAATTTTTACAAGTAATGGACAACATTGTTCATGTGCAGGTTATAGCATGGCTTTTCAGGATCTTTAATTGGTATAAAGATGCTAAAGATGCTTACAGTGGCCTCTTTACTTCATTTTCCATACCTTCCTACATGCCAGACCACCATAGGATCTCTCTCTCTTTCTCAGCCTTTCATTCTGGACATTCCAGGATGAGCTTGTTGAGATATTGTCAATATTATAAGATGACTTTATAGAAGGATGGCGATATTAATAAATGTGACTAGATCACCTAGAGCCAATATTTACACTGTTGAGTGACTAGCCCTAACACAGTGTGCAGTCTGTGATCCATGTTCTTCTGAACAGAGGATACTGCACACAACAGCTGATGCCCAAAGCGATTGGTCTATACAACTTTTCCTGTGATAGGCACTATCTAGAGTCTGTGATGCTGCCCACAACTCCATTCTTTGGGTGTGTTTTGTATAGGAAATACCAAACGTGTTTTTTGGGAGATGGGAGAAACCCCCACAGAGACACAGGGAGAAAATGCAAACTCCATACAGACATCGGCTGGAGGTGAGGATCAACTTACACCTTGTGAATGGGAGTCAAAGACTTTAATCATTATTCCAACTGTAACATTATATGCAGGTGTGGCATTACATACAAATATGGTATTACAGGCAAACTGAACAAAAAAATTTCAGCAGATGATAGGGGAATGAAAATCAAAACTGAAGGGATGAAATTAATGACAGATAAGAAGGTTGTAATGGCAGCAAATGGAAGAAATCAGAAGAAGCTAAGAATGGAAATAGAAGGGAAAATAGTGAAACAAGTTAGCAGCTTTAAGTATATAGTTCATAACTTTTGTATTCTATTCATTCAGTCCATCCAATCAAACATTTGAGTCAGAATCCCAAACTACAGAACTCCCAGGTGGCATCATGACAGGAGACCCTTCAGGATGGAAGAGCAGAAGGATTCTCTAACCCTAGAAGTGCAATCCAGTATAATGAAGGTATGCATGGAGGACCAAGTGTCTGCCTCATATATGTCATCCAAGGAGGCAGTAACTGTAGCCATGGCTGTAGTAGAGTGGGCCTTTGGTTTACATGATAAGACTTCATTGTAGGATTCATATACAAAGGAGATACAACTAAACAACCATCTGGAAAGAGATATTTTTAGACACTTTTTTCCCCAACTTACTCTGGGCAAAATAAATGAATAGTTGCTCATCTTTCCTGATTGGAGCTGTTCTGTGAAGAGAAAAATGCAGCTGCCTGTAAACATCTAAGGTATGGAGCAAGTACTCCCCTTTGTTTTCATAATTAGGAAAAAAAGGCAGATAAATGCATATGTTGACAAATATTGGTCTCTGAAGCCACTTTGGGAATGAAGGAATGATTAGTTCTTAATGTCTTTGCAGAAGATAAGATAACGGGAAACTGAAGAGAAAGCATGGAGTTCTAAAATCCTTCTAGTCAAGGTGATTACCACTAGTTAAATGGTTTTCCAAGACAAAAATGTAAGCTCTGTGGTCACTGCTGGTTTGACAGGAGGTTTAGTCAAGGCTTTTAAAATCAAATTCTATCCCATGGAGGAACCAGGTATGTAGCAGGTAGATGTAATAGAAAGGTGCCTTTGATGATGGCCTTGCAAGGTTTATGAAAGGCTAAGGAGCAGTCTTGAAAGCCAGTATGAAAACAAGAATCTGAACTTTAATAGTACATAAACTAGATCCAGATTAAAAAAAGGAGGCGAGAAAGCGCAAAACATATGGTATAGGGACTGAAAAGGGATCAATGTTCCCTGTAGTGGCACATATAACAAACCTCTTCCTTTTGTTACAGTAAATTTTATGAGTGGAAAGTTTCTGTGAATCTCTTCGAATGTTGACCACTTCTTGGAGAAAGAATCATCTCTCACAATCAGTGGAACTGGTGAAACCAGGTGGTTAGTTCCAAACTGGGAATGCCCAGGTGAGGCTTCCCAGAGGGGTGAGTAATGAGATCTGGAATTGAATCTAGGAGCCAAGGGGGCTCCCTCAAGTGAGACTTCAGTAGGGGGGAATCCAAATCTGTCTGGGCCAACAGAGAACTTTGAGGATAACAGTCAATATTGCATCATAGAGCTTTCTGCATGAATCTGAATATTAGTGGTAGGGGTGAATATGCATGAAGCAAATTGAGTGGTCAATGTGGAAAAAGAGCATCTCTGGTTGGTTGCCCAAGAGACAGCATAACGGCAAAGTAACTTCTGTATTTTGTGTTTCACTTGATGGCAAAGTGATCATAGCAGACTATGCACCAGTGACTGAATATCATTTTGGCTGTGACCAGATTGAGGGACAACTTGTAAGATAATAGAAGAGTCCTGCTGAGCCTCTCTGCCAGTCAACTGAGCATCCTAGGAATGTGTGTTGCTATCAGAAAATGGTGACAGCCCATCACCCATTATCACAACCTCATTACTTCCCAACATAAGGGGTAGAGCATGGTTCCCCCTTATTTGTTGATATACCAAACTACTGTCATATTGTCTACTTGTACAATGACAATGGCAGTCCTAAGTTCCTGTAACACAAGAAAAACTTCTTTCAACTCCAGGACATTTATGTGAAAGTTGCCCTTGTTCTTTGTCAAAAGAATTTGGCCCATCCTCCCCTTATAATGCCTCCACCTCACCCCAGGGATGAGATGTCCGTGATCACTGTTGCTAAACATGAGTGGAATTTGAATGGGTCTGCTCTGTTATAGAAGTTGAGTACTGAGCTACCATTAAAGGGGTTTCCTGCAGGACTGTGTGAGAATTATGGTCTTGGACAGAAGGTAGTAATTTGGGACCACTGAGTTTGTAGGCTTCACTACAAAATTCTCAAGTGAAAGAGGGCGAATTGTGCCATCAGTATTGAAGGGACCATCAGGCCTAAGACTCTGAGCACTAGATGTGCGGTCAATTGACTGATGGGAAGATGACTCTACACTGTAGTGCATAAGGTCTGAATTCTCTCCTGAATGGGGTGAGACAACAGAAAATGTGGTAGTCAAATGACATCCCAACGCAGGCGATACAATGTTAAACAAGTTAACTGGAAATGCTTCAGCAGTACGGGACACACTGAAAAACATCTCCTATTTGTCACATGGGAATGGCAGAGTTGAATCAGCAACAATGCATGTCATGCATTCTTTAGCCATGGAGAATTTATCATATAATGTGTCAAAGTCAAAATGAGGAATACCCTATTTTCTACTGCATGAAAATGTACCATTTCTGTGTGGCATGGCTGAAATGGTCTTTCTGCCATAATTAAGTACTTCACAGGTTTTGCATCAATTTACATTCCTTAAATAAACACAGACCTTTTTACTTGGACATCACTGAGACTGACTGCACTGTAATTCATTGCAAAAGTTACTAGAACATATTTTTAACAACCTACATTTGCTATACAATAAGTATGACACTCTAGAATGGCATTACTGATGATTCATATTAAAGACACTGCATCTTACTCAAAATTAAAGCCATAGTCCACGAAAGTCTTGCATCAACTTAAATTTGCTGAGCAGTAGTTAGCATAAAAATCACTTCTGTTCTACAACAAGCAGCCAGTTCGCGCACAGTCAGATTACCCAGTCTGTTTAACTTTTTTGTTAATCAAATGTCAATAAATAAAATGAATTATATCTGCAGAAACAATTTATACATTGCAATCTCTAACACAGAAATACTTCTGCTTAGCAAAACTGACTAAATTACATTAATCAACTATTTTTAAAAAATGTATATACTAGTTTTTCAACCCCCTCCACATCCTCTCCGTTATCAACTAAACCTGTAAAGTGTTTAGTTACACAAATGACTGGTCTGGAGGCAACCTACCCAGTCACAACTTTCCCAGCAATCAAATGTCAATAAATAAGTAAAATAATAAACAAGTATGTAAATACTAAATGACTTAACTAAGTCAATAAAAAATGAGCCCTACTACTATCTTGGCAGTAGGAGCCATAAAATGTACCTCTGCCTAATTAAGTGAATAAAGCATCTCTAGCTCTCAGTCTTCCACCTCCAAAATGTGTAACACTTACTAATAGCTTACCAACAACTTCAACCAGGAAACCTGCAGGATAGTTAGAATGCATTACTTTATAGTTATAAAAAGTCATTTTGATCATACCTCTCAACCGTCCCTAATTTTGCCTCATATCTTAGCTCTGTTGCTCTTAATCCCTTCTAAAACTGGTTAACTTTTGGAGAAAAGGTGCTGAGGTACACTTAATAAATAATAACAATAATTAGAGTTATAGATTTCTTTTACTTCAGAAAAATGTATAATAATCCATATATTCTTATTCAATGAATGTCTCACTTTAATAGTACTAATATTTTAAAAGTGTCCCTGATTATTTCTGGATTTATCCCCGACTCTGGTGAGATTTGTCCATGATTAGTTGAGAGCCATGATTTTGATAAAGTGATATGATTCAGGATTATTTATCATGGATATATAAAAAAAATCATAACTCTAACCAACTTAACACTGTGTGACAGACCCCATCAATGTGGAACAAAATCAAAGTGATACAAACAACATCAGAAAATCAAATATTCAACTATTTCAGGCATTTTCAGCAAGTGTTAACATTAAATAGCTCACCATTCTTATTCACTAGTTTGTAGTTATCTTGTTATAAAGGTGCCAGTTGTTGTCACTCATCACTTCATCTCCACAAGTCCACAACCCCTTACTCTGTAGGCAGGATCATAAAAAAAAAATCCAAATGCAACAACAAAGCCACCAAGATTATCCTGCAAATGGTTTCCTATAATACCATTTTCAAAGGTATTGCAGTGGAACAAAAAAACGGTAACAGCACATCACTGGATGACTTCTGTGTGAGTCCACATTAGCTCACTTTGTGTTAGAAGTTATCAGATTTACTTATATACTGCAATGCCAATTGGCTGTAATTGTAGTATATGGGCCAATCAAAAAACACAAAGCAGAACCACCACTGTTCAATGCGGAACAGCAGAAAAGTGACTCTCGGCTATGTAAATGCGGAGCATTCCACACAATCCAGAGCACTTGACTGGTAATGGGCGGTGCAGCAAGTAACCTATGCTTGGTATTCATAATAAAATTTAAAATTCAGTCAGTTCCCTGCCAAACTTCAAATCTGGGATTTTTTACATTCTGGACAGGCACTGTCCAGGACACAGGATGCAAGACTGAAAAACAGGACTGCCCTGGAAAATCCAAGATGGTTGGCAACCTTATCTGGGGGCTGTGGTGAGACCAGATTGTAAAGTTTTGATCTGATAATGACTGGCTCCTAATCAGAAGTGTAAATATCTCCTTGATTCCCTTGCTATCTTTATGCGAGTGTAAGTATCCTGAAAATCTACTGAGAACATACATTGATTTTCCTCTAGGCAAGGTAGAATTGATTGCCACTCTGAAGTACTTCTTTTCTGCATAAGTATTAAGCAAGCTGAGTTCCAAATGGGCATGAACTCCTTGTTTTTTTAAAACCAAAAGACTTTGGAATAAAATCCTGACCCTGTCTGGTCTGGTGGTACCTCTTGGATGACTCTTTTTTGACAAGAGAAAGTACCTCTTTTAAAGCGACCTTTGCCTGGTTGGGTGGGATGTCCAGCAATGTATCATTTACATGAGGGGAGTTTTTACAAAAAGCTAATGTAATAGCCTTTGGATATTATCCCTCTTACCCAGTTGTCACATGTGATGGTGAACCATGAGTGTGAGTACAGGAAGACTCAACCCCCGACTGCCTCCAGAGTAAAACAGTCAGGCAGGCCTTCAGGGGTTCTGGAGTCTCCTGTCAGAAAAAGTCCCACAATATTCCTGGTTCTGCAGACTTCCTCAGCATCTAGGGGACCCAGGACTGCTGCAGCCACTCCTTTCTGAAGGTGAGTCAAACTGGCATCTAGACCTATGAAACTAGAGATAACAAGGTCATTTTTGGTTCCTACTGCAAGGGTGTTGAGGAGCCTTGAACTTGACTCCAAAAACAGCAAATGTCTTACCATCTTGCTCACTCTTCTACATCTTCTCATTAATACAAGGGCTGAACAAGGCTGACCCATCAAGGGGGCATTCATTAAAGGCACTTTATAGTTGTATTCAAACTCCCATAACCACATCCAGGCATGGTGTCTTATTGCTACATCAGTATCTGCTGAACTGAGCACTCCATCGGCCACACTGCACATCAGGCACATACATAGGTTCATGACAGTAGACATGGTCACTGCAGTGACCTGCAGATATTTATGTGACTCCACTCTCACCGAATTCTTCAGAGTAGATAAAGCCTGTTGAGTGAGATCTCTCTGAATCCTGTTCATATTAGTGGTGTAGTTCAGTGTATGAAGTGCAAATGTGCCTGAAGTATATGCCCACTCCCAAGTTTATTAACCGCTCTCTGTCCTCTGAGTCAGTGTCTGATGCAAGAGACTCTGAAGGGGAGTCAATGTGCTTCCTCGTACACACCCTCTTTCTCAGAAGTTCAGGGGATGAATCCCCTGAAACCTCAGAGGGCTGCCTCTGCTCTTGAGCAGTAAGCTTGAGGGCAATGGAATGACTCTGATCTGTGGATGCTAGAACAGAAAAAGAAATGACTGGAACCTGTGACTTTACTTCTTAGATGAACAAATTATTCTACCCAGCCCCAAGAAAACCATGCTTACCTCCAGTTGATCCGAAAAACTCCCTCATGGAGGTGGATCCAATGCTCCCTTTTAAAAGTAGGACTATGCCAGCACAGAGATTCTCAATAGCATGAAAGAAGTCAGCCCTGATGAGGAGATAAGAGCCAAGGAGTCAGAAACAGATGTCTCTGATTACATCAATGCCACCAAGGGCCTTGGCACCATCTGTGGAGCAGAGGATGTTGACCCAGCTCCTTGGATCCAAGACTCAGATGGATCTGTCCAGGTTGGAGTCAACTGAGTCAGATCCAGGAGACCTAAAGTTTAAGAAGCATGGGGCATTAGTCTCTGGACATAGGACCTGGATGGAACAACAGTTCTGAGGATACCGGTGCTGAGAGATGGACCAGTGAGGGATCCTGGATGGGGTGAACTGGACAGATGCAACCAGCTTTGGAGCTGTAGAGGATGGAATGGCCCCCCATTTCAATTTGGGTCTTGAGAAATCTCTACATAAAGCAATCCAAATCAACCTTGGATGTACTCCTGTAAGACCTGAAGGATCATACTAACATGGTAGATGAAGGTCTGAATAGAAAGTGGTCCAATTTTCCATAGGCCTTTTTCTTCAGAGAGTCCTGAATAGTAATCATATGCAATGTCTTTGGGTCTGGTGGTGAGGGTACCATGTCCTATGCTCCTTGAGCCTAGGAACTTTTGGAAATGGAGTTGGAACTGAAGTCTCACTTAACCTCTTTTTCAGATCCAACTCCTTGCTTTTTAACAGTTGTTCAACAGACTTTTTAGATGTTTGAGGCTCTGGATCTGGGTGAAGGAAGCCATTGAGAATAAGTTTATTCCTATGATCCACTAAACCTCTGGGTCCAAAAGAAGTACAGATCTCACAGAGAACTGAAAGTTGAGGGCCCCTTAGGCATACAGCACATAAAACATGAAGTTCCTGAACAGGAATCTTGTGTCCACATTGGGAACACTTCTTAAAACTTGTTTGTTTTTCTGTTTCACAAATAAAACTTTAAGTAAAAACAAAAATAAACACCATTGAACTGAAACTAAATAACTCTATTACACACTTTAGGAAACAGTAAAATTAACTACACAGTAAACTTTGAAAAATTATGTAAAGCTAACACTTTTGTCTACAAAGCCTAATAAATAATGTTAACTATAACAAACAACCAAAAGACCATCTTCAATGGTATTGAGTCCATGACAACAAGCAGCACACTAATTATCTCCAATCCGGAAAGGGAAGGAAGATACATACATACATATATTTCAAGCAAGGGCATGAATGCCCTTCTAGCCTGCCGATATGCTAAAACACTTATTCCCATAATAAGTGTCCAGGTTGTTCTTAAAGATATCTAAGAGGAGATCTTATTCAGGTACATAGGGCATTTAGAGACAACTATCTCTGGGACTGTTTGGGGTTATCGAAAAGTACTAGAGAATCATCAGACAACCTATGTAGAAGATTCTAGAGGAATGAGAAATGTGCTAATTGGTTCTCTGAACGAGCAGCTGATGCATGGAACAGGATACCAAATTACATTAAAGCAAGTACTAGTTTAGAGTTTCACTGTTAAAGTTCAGATATTTTAATCTTTCATAATAACTTAAATTTTCACATCCATGGATGCCCTTGGTATATTTCCTTTATACTCTTTTCAGTTTACTCATGCTTGTTTTCTTATAAGGTTTCCATATTGTTATTACATACTCAAGTTTGGGTGCAATGTAACTAACAATCTTTTCTGATTTCTTAGACTTTATAAATCTTTTTGTACAACCTATAGTTCTATAATTATCATTAACCAATTGGTTGATATGATTAGAAAAACTCAAAGCTGGCTCTATTCATATAACCAGGTCCTTAAATGGATCCACAGTTTCAATCACTGTCTGCTGTATTAAATATTCATCTTTCAATATATGTCTCTCAGTTTTCTATGTATTTATCTGCATATTATTCTCCTGTGCTCAAATGATCAATTTAGTCAGGTTACTTTGCAGGCATGCCTTAGCTGTAACACATGCAATCAGTTTACCAAATTTCAGGTCATCTGCTTATAGAATGTAGAACACCTCAGATGAAAAAGTTAGGTCTTAAAGATACAATCTAAAGAATTAAGGGCCTAGGACAGAGCCCAGTGGGACACCCTGACTGTAACCGAGAATTTCATCTGTCCAATTGCTGTTTGATACGTGCCACATCCTTTTTGTAAGCCATGCAGCTATCCATCATCAATACCTAGTTGTACTTATTTATTGATCAGTGTTTTGTGTATGACCCAGGCAAATGCTGAAGTTAAAATCTATATAAATTACATCACAGCACAATTTTTCATTCATAGCTGTTACTATATTATTATAGACCATCATGTTACAGGTAGTAAGATATCTATTTTTAACATATGCATACTGGTATATGGTTTCAAGTCACAATCTATTTAGTTTTGACAATAATTTATCCAATATTGCCTTCTCTGTTATTTTTCCACAACATGAAACTAGACTTAAGGGTCTGTATGACTCTGGGTTTATCCTTCTCCCCTTTCCCTCAAAGGCTGGTTTAATAAGCACATGTCTGCAATCTTGAGGAATCACCCCATATTTATATGACCTAGTAACTAATAGATATAGTGGTACTATAAGCTCTTAATGAAGTGTTCTCAGGTCATTATTACTAATTCCGTCTCCTCTCTATGCTTTGTTTGTATCCAGTTTGCCCAGTCCATTTTCAATATAATCTAATTTGATTCCAGTTTTGTGGTTACCTGGATATCACTAAGACAACCTATCACCCCCTTTGTGGTTCCAAACAGTTTTGCATAACATTTTGTAAATATATCTATAATCTGTTGTGTCTGAGAATAAATTTTAGAATCTACACACAGTTTATCAATTTGTATCTCTTTACTCCTTCCACATCTTATGTGTCTTTAAAAAGGTTTCATATTATGATCAATATATTTATATTTATTTAACATTTGGTTACCAGGAAAGTCCGACTTGGAACATAGCCAATTTTCAGCAGAGGCCTAGGGAGAAATGCTCCAGATGCATATCTTTGTAACATGGGAGGAAACCCACACAAATGCAGGGAGGACATGCTGACTTCACACAGAAGGTACCCCAACCAAGAATCGAACCAGAGAACCTCTTGCTGTGAGGCGTCAGTGCAACTGCTGCACCACTGCGCCATCCAAAATATACACATTTTCTTCAAAATATTTTTGATCTTGTTTCACACTATACTTAATTTGTTTGTCCAGCTTGTTTATTTGAGTTTTCAAAGTTGTAGTTTGACCTCTCTTTAGTTTCTTATATATTTTTGTCTTTCACCTTAATCAGGTATCTTGTTCTTATTGAAATATACCCCCCTCCAATGTTGTATGTCTAGATTCTAATGTTAAACATTTTTAGATATTTTGCACTCAATTTCTCTTTCAAACTTTCCATATTCCATCTGCAGTTTGTCCTCTGAACACATCACTTCAGTTAGTTTTACATTGTGGCAGTTTTGCTTCCATATAATCTGTAATTAATCTTCTGTGCATTGGTTTAGATTTCAGTTTGGCAGAATTATCTAGCAACAAATTAATCTTTATAACCCCATGATCACTGCACATCAATGGTGGCAAAACTTGACTTGAAGTAAAAGTAATTTCTTTAGGAAGACAAACAATGTCTAGTATGTTCCGTTCCCTAATAGTTTTTTTTACTATCTGAAGCAATTGTTGTTCCTGAACATACATTGTGAATAATTTCCTTACCAATGTTGTTGAATCAATATTATACAATGACCCCCATTAATATTCCAAAATGTGCACACTGATTGGCCAGTGTACCCATTGTAAATCCCACAATATACCAACGTAAAAAGGTCAGGTCGCCTGAACTTTTTTTCCATTGGTATAAGCTGTCCAACACGTTTTTTTTTTAATTAAAAAAAAAAAAAGAAGCAACAGAGACTTTCTTTTCTCTGTTGCTTCCATTTCAAAGCATTGATCTACTGGGTATGCATGGGAACGCAAGTACCATACGCATGCGCAGTACATCAACACAAGGAAGCAGTATACCATCACTGGCAGAAGAACAGTAATGCACTGTTATACAAAGACATTATTTAAGAAAAGTAAGTATTTTTTTTCTTAAATAATTTTTTCTTAAATAATGTCATTGTATAATAGCAATAACTGACTCCGTGGATGTGGTATATTGAAGATTTACCTACGGTTGGCTTTAATCACACCAACCGTGGGTAAATCTTAAATATACCACACCATGCTAAATTATTCCAGTCTGTTTTTGGTAAATTTATGTTCCCAGGTAATATTATTCTTCCCTTCTGTGTTTCATGCAAGAAATGTATACATTCCTCTAGGTCAACAGCACTTGACATTGGTGGTCTATACACTCCAACAATTGTTATTTGTTCCAGGGTTCTCTTTATTGTCACAGTTACACAAGCTACAGTATTGGTGTTATCATTGAATATGTAATGATCACAGGTCTCATAACTATCTTTAATCCCTATTATAACATTTCCACCTGAGTTTTCATTAAAATATCTGTTACAGTAAAAATATTTATACCCTGACAGAACTGGTATCCAATCATTGTTCTTTAACCATGTTTCACAAACAATAACATCAATCTTGTGGAAACAGCAAATTTTCCCATAAAAAATTAATTAGTAATGCTCCTAGCAAGATGCATCAAATGTTGCTATCTGTAAACTGTTAAATTTCTGACCTGGCAAAAATTCTGCCTAGTGTTCGTCAAATCTTGCAAACCATCTGCTGCAAAAATTCTCTTCCCTGATCTTGACAAATGAAAAAAACTTTTTCTTCACAGTGACTTAACTATCCTTTCTATATGTGATTTCTGAAAAATACTTAGTGGTAGCATTGTTGCCTCACAGCAAGAGGTTCTCCCATTTGATTCTCAGCTAGTGTGTGGGAGTACCTTCTGTGTGGAGTCTGCATGTCCTCCCTGTGGGTCAAGTGGCGTTCCAAAAGACATGCATGAATGGGCCTGCCTTCGATGAAGGTTGGGCGTCGAGCTGGCAACTCAGCACCGGGAAAATCTACTGCCAATCATTAGCGGACTGGAGTTCTGCTGTGGCGACCCCTAACCGGGAAAAGCCGGAAGACAACAACAACTTCCTAACACCAGTACAAGCTATACTATCTAAGAGGGCTGTAAGTTCCCTAATAACAGTCAGAGAGTCCTTGCAGATGCAATCATTTGTACTGAAATGAATAAAAATGGATCCATACTTCCTTACATTAAGGAGTTCCAAGGCTTGTCTCATATCTTCCGTTTTTGTTCCTGGCAAGCATAACACTATTCGATGTTCATTATATTCTTCGCAAATGTAAGTATCAGTTCCTGTAATAATAGAATCTCCAATTACAAGAATATCTTTACTGACCAGATCTGAAGAATCTTCAACTCCTAATATAATAATATCTGCTCTATCAATTGTTACAAAGGAATGATCTTCATTACCATTAGTCTTATTAATCCCACTTTTTTCATTGTGTATTAAATTTGCATGTATACATTTCTCATCCAGCTGGTATTGTAAATCTATAGCTTAAGCCATGTAGTAAACATCTGTCTTTCTCTTCTTTTTTCTTACAGTAATGTTCTTCAATCCTTCCACATTCAGTTTTGATTTCTTCCTTTTCACCTGCTTCTTGCCACGTTTTTCTACCTTCTCTTTTGGAGAAATTATGCCTTTTTCTGTAGACTGAAGGTTTTCTGATAGAAAAACATTATCATTCCCTGTAATCTGTGTTACATGACAAAGCAGTGTCCTTTTTAATATGCATTCTCTTTACCGACATTTAGCAGTTTCTTTTTCTGCCTTGTTATTTCTTTCTTTTTTGTTTCCTTCTAAATACTCTGAATCCTCAGATTGCTCAATACTTGCATCCAGAATTCCAAAGTTGTCAGTGGCATCATCTTGTTTTATAGGGGTGGAATGATCTTTAGAGACAATAGTCACATCTTTTCCTAAATGTGTTCTGTTTGCTCTTTGCCTAACATCATTTATCTCACCAGTCCAGTCATTAATATGTATAACAACAGACAGTTCTCCAAGCCGTGCCTGTTGCACAAATGCAATCATCATCAGTAAGTCTAGATTTACTACTAATAATGGTAAGCAAATCATCCAACCTATTGCATAAGGAACACAGATCACCAGTGTTATCAGGTGTTACCTTTAAATATGCATAGCACTTATTACACTGTACAAGATGCCTGTGCTTTAGCAAATCATTAATGGTTGGTACTTTATCACATTTCATATCTTGTACATTTGAACTCCTTACTGTTTCATTTAGTTTTTCTATCCATTCAGCATTTTTCTTATACTCCACAGGGTCTTGATATTGCTCCAAAATGTGTCTGTTTCTTCTTTTCTTGGTGGTGTTTCTATTTCTTTTACTTTGTTTCCCAATTCTCTATAAAACTTTTAGGGTCATCAATGAATTGCTTCTTTTGTACTTTTCCTTTGTTTTATCTGGATGTCTTCTAAGTTTTTCTGCTTGTGCTGATATCCTTAGTTAATTATTAGCAGTAGTGTATGATGAATACTGGTCTGTTCTGATACTGGCCATTGCTTTTATCACACCTATCTTTCTAAATGTTTTGCTGATCTCTTTCCTCTTCTGTATTATCCTAACAGTAGCACTTCTAGTTTTCTTTACTGTATGCTTCCATGATAGCATTTCATCTCTTTCCTTTCTTTCCCCTATTGCTTGGTATTTTTATGATGAGACTTTATCTGCTATTTATTTATTTAGCTGCACAGTAATATATCCTATTTACTTCTGTTATACCACATGATTTTTGTTAATATTCTTGTTTACTGTGTTCATCTGTTTTATCTGACTTCTAACATTTTGGGTCTTATTTACTTTCTGCAATCTTTTTCTTTCACTGTTCTTAATATGTATATCCCTCTCTATTAAATAAAGCAACACTTCCCTTACATCATTTTCTTCTAAACTGAGAGTACATTCTTTGCTCTCTGTTTCCTGTGGTCATTCTCAGAAAGTTCTAGAATGTCCTCCTGTGACACATCCTCTTCAGCTGCATACTACGTCATCCTGCCTCATCCATTGCACTTTCATATGGGAACTCACTGGTCCATCACTCCCCAACATTGCCTGTGTCAGAGTTGCCACTGTTTCTTCCTCCTTCCCTTGCTCTCCAACTGAACTTTGGTTTCCTACTGAAGGCTCCAGAACATCATGTGGCAAGTGATCAGATGCTTCCTGTTCTACCAGTTTCTAAATAATTTGGGAACTCATAGTTCCATCACATTCAGTTGGATTTTGTACCCTAAATCCTTCACTTTGCAGGAAATCCATAACTTCAGTGTCTATTTCTTTACTTCTCTATTACTAATCCTCTTTTCTACTTTCCCTCTTTACTTAATATTTTTTTGTATTATTAAATTTTCCATATCTGGGTGTCTTTGCCTGTAATTCTCTTCAAATATCTTTGGTGCTCATTTTTTGTATTGGTTAATTTTGCTTTCTCTTTTGCATAAATACTGCACCATATCAAATCTCTTTTTCGTTCCCATGTCCATATTTCTTCTTCAGATGTTTTCTGCGCCACTTGTTTTACCTTAATTTGTGGACTTACTGTTCTATCATCCTTTGACATACCCTGTGGTAGACTTCTCTAAATCCTTTACTTCGTAGGTATTCCATAATTTCATTTTCTGTTTAACATCTACTTTACTGACCTTCTGTTCTACATTCCCCCTTTGTGTTCTTACCTTTTGTATTGTGAAATATTCCTTATCTGGATGCCTTGTACCATGCTTTTCTTCAAATATCTTTGGAGCTGCTTTATATATTGATTAGTTTGGCTTTCTTCTTACATAAATACTGCACCATACCAGATCACTTTTTCTTTCTCATGTCCATGTTTCTTTTTTATATGTTTCAAAAATCTCTGGGTTTTGTTCTTAATATTTTCACACTTCCTCTGTTGCTTTTTTTGCAGGTGGCACAAACTTTCTTTGTCTGTGTAATAGTGTGAAGTAGGGTTCTGCCACTATCCAGAGGTCCCAATCCCAAACCGAAGACCAAAATATTGCAAGAATGCAGGATAAGACCACCACAATGATATATATAAAAGCTCCAAAAATTTTTATTAAAAGAAATAAGCGCTTTCACATGTTGAACGCTGCACGCTTCTTCAGATTTCACTATAACAGTTAGAACACAGTCTTTAAATATATTAACCAATTCACCTTAATTAAAATCAATCAAACAATAAAATCAGGTAAATTAGGTAACCATAGTGACTGTTAATGTCAGATAACTAAAATGCTGCTAACTCAGACAATTCATGACAAGCACGCTGCCTATAAAAAACATGATGTAATATCTAAAATATGAGCCTTAAACCATGTATATATCAAGTATAATACAATATAATAAATGCAATAAATGAAATGAAATGCATATAGAACCTGAAAATGAAAATAAAAATAAAAAAATATATATATGCATAATGAATAAATAAATTCATATGAAACTAGAATATTATTATAAGTTACTGAAATAACTATATAAATCTAAAATAAATAGACATATAAATATATATAAGTTCATATTTTAATATTTACGAGCAACTAATACTGGCTTAATACTGATAAATTGATTTAAGCCAGGTTCTAGATGTGCTCGTAACTTAAAAATCCAACATAATTCAATGGATTCTAAATCATTCTTATTATTCCCACCTCTCCTGTTTTTATTTATTATCTGTAATACCCTAAACTTAAAAATATGATCTGTATGACTATTTACATGTTTGGCTAGGGCATTCTGTTGATTGTTCCTTCTTATATCATATATGTGGTTGTACATCCTGTCTTTCAGTTTTCTAGATGTCATACCTACATAGAACACTGAACAGTGTAAGCAGGTCACTAGATAGATAAGATTTTCATCTTCACAACTTGCATAAAATTTGGGTATAAATTTATAATTAGTGACAGGATGAATAAAATTTTGTTCCTTTGAAATAAACTTACACATGTTACATTTATTACAAGGATATGTGCCTAGCTTATTTTTACTTCTAATATGATTGATATTTTCAGTTTGAAAATGTTCAGTACATAAAATCCTCCTCAAATTCTTGCTATTCCTGTAGGTAAAGGAAGGAATACTGCCTAATATATTCTGAATCTTGGAATCAGTAGTAAGCACCTTCCAATTCTTCTTTATAATGTCCATGATATTCTTATTATCATTGGTGTATCTGGTTATAAAGGCTACCTTAGCATCATTAACAGTAGCCTTTCTACCTCTTCTATAACCAATAGCTCCTTTGATGTTATTGCCCCTATCATTAGGGACATTCATAACAAGTTATTTAATCCTACTTAACATTGGGTCAGGATAGTCCCTATCTAACAATAAAGTATGCATGAAGTCAAGTTGCTGTTGCATAATTGAAACATCCTTACAAGTCCTGATAATTCTTAGATATTGTCCCTTCACTATATTGGAAAAAACAAACCTAGGGTGCAGTAGTGCATTTTTCCAACAAGGCTTCCTATATAAGGCCGTGGATATGTTACCTTGACTATCCTTAATTATACTTATATCTAGGAAGTCCACCTTATTAGATGAAAACTCAAGGGAAAAATCTCAGAAAATCAGTAGTTGATTCTAGATAACTGATGAATGCATATAATTCTTCTATGCTGTCCTTCCAAAAAAATAAAATATCATCAACAAATCTTCTATATAGTAAGACTTGCTTGTAATAAGGACTATTAAACAAGACTCTTCTCTCCCACTGGTGTACTGCAAGATTTGCATACGAGTTTGCACATGGGGTCCCCATGGTGACCCCCCATTTCTGTGCATATAACTTATCTCTATATAGAAAATCATTATTAGATAACACAAGCTCTAAAAGTGTGCAAATCAAAATAACTTGTTCATTATTAAAACTATCTAATGTACACAAAAATTCCCTTATGGCGTCTATGCCATAATCATTAGGAATAGAGGTGAACACATTTTTCACATCTAGGGTTACTAATATACAAGAGGATAAACATCCTACATCACTATATGAAGTATTTAATTCATTAATCAATTGATAGCTGTCTTTAAGAATGACGGATATATTCCTTGCTGTCGGTCTCAATAAACTTTCCAAATAATTAGAGATTCTTTCAGTAACCCAACCTTCACCTACCACTATGGGTCTCATTGGTGGTGGGGGGGATAAAATGCCCTTATGAATTTTAGGCAAGCCTTTTATATATGGTATCAATGGAAAATCAACCAAAAATACTCATATAATTCTTGTGTAATCTGTCTACACATTAATAAATCATAGATGTCATCATACACTCTCTTCACTAACTTGAGTAAATATTCAAAGTTTACTTCCAAATATGTGTTTGTATCTTGCAACATATCCATCATAGAGGTATGGTAATTATCAGTATTAAGTAATACCATACCACTCCCCTTATCGGCTAGTTTTATATTTAAATCAGCATTATGGGAAAGATTAAATAAAGATAATTGCTGTTCCTTATTCAAGTTGAAGTAAGTACATTTACGTTCATGTCTCCTAAAATAAGCATAGAAATAATTTTCACATAGTTGTATGAAACAATCCACATTAGCTGGAAAAGCAGGAGCAAAAGAACTTTTACGTTTAAATCTATTTGCACATTGTATAATACTATTTTCATTATTAAACATCAGTTTGAGTGTAATTGTACTTCCAAATATTCGTAAATCTGTTAACAGTTCACTCAAATCACTGCTTTGTGACGGTATGAAAGATAAGCCTTTATTTAATAGTGAATAGTCTGTATTAGTAAGTTCAAACTTGGATAAATTAAAAACTAGCTGGTTCAGTTCCTGATTCTTTGTTCGTTGGCCTGAATTCCTCCTGAAAACTTCCGCTTCCTCCGTCCCCGACTGTATGATCTGTCTCTGAAGGGTTCGCGGAGTTTCACTGGATACGGTAAAAAACTTTCCAAACCCTTATCCAAGGCTTTTGGCCTTGCTCCCAAACCATTGTCTTCTTGTTGTTCAATCAGTGCCTGCTGATTGGTTGGTGGAGTAGCTGCTGAAGAAGTGATAGTCAAAGCTGAGCTTTCATTTAAAGGTGCAGTAGATGGACTGGACCCAGTTACATTGTTGCTACAAGCAACATCATTCAATATAATGTTGTCCGTGACCATGGTTCTTTCAACAGGGCTAGAACTGTTCTTTTCAGTACGTTTAACATTGAGAGGCCCATGACTGTTGGTTTGATTGTTCCTCGGCCAAACAAAGACCTGCCCTGTAGTAAAATCTCTACAGTCTCGTTGAAACTTCCGATATTTTATTTGTTGTAACGTGTCACTATAAATAGCTACTTGAGCATATAAATTTTCTAATTTCCTTTCATATATCAAACCCTTGAAGCGAGCCCGTAGATCTTTGTTCAAAGCCTCTACCTTGCACATGAGTTCAGCTTTAACGGGTGAAAAATAATCAATGAGTAATCTCATGTAACTGTTACTTAGTTCAATTTTTGCCATCTTCTAAGTAGCTCTGGGTGGCTATCACCATATGTTGGTATGCATAAGACTCTCATGCCTCGAGGGACAATCTGGAAGTGTAAACTAGCTTCCATATGTCTCCTCTGCCAAATGAGTCTTTGCAATTTATATAAATTATTTAGGTATTCCATAATTTCATTTTCTGTTTAACATCTACTTTACTGACCTTCTGTTCTACATTCCCCCTTTGTGTTCTTACCTTTTGTATTGTGAAATATTCCTTATCTGGATGCCTTGTCCCATATTTCTCTTCAAATATCTTTGGAGCTGCTTTATATATTGATTAGTTTGGCTTTCTTCTTACATAAATACTGCACCATACCAGATCACTTTTTCTTTCTCATGTCCATGTTTCTTTTTTATATGTTTCAAAAATCTCTGGGTTTTGTTCTTAATATTTTCACACTTCCTCTGTTGCTTTTTTTGCAGGTGGCACAGACTTTCTTTGTCTGTGTAATGTTTTAAACGGATCAGTTGTATTAATGAATGCAAATTTACATTTGAAGCTTTTGACAGTTTTTCTTGAACAATTGTTTTTCTTTCCTATAATTTCTTTCTTAATATTTTTTAAACATCTGTTATATGGAAATTCTGAGCTTCTTTCTTGTGTAATAGTAATAATGCATAATTTAATCATTATTCTCAGTAGTGCACTCTATCATCTTTATGGCTCTTTTTTGGCCTATCAGTTTTCGTGAGTTTTGTGGACTACTAGTTCCTTCTACAACAGGGGGACATTTCCCCCCTCAGTTTGGCCTAACCCTGGTTGTTGGAATATTTCTGTGTCATTTTTTCCAGTCTTGGCACCAGTGCATACACTAGGATTGGGCACTTTTTTTATCCTGAGACTTGTCCACCCAACTGTCTTTTTTATATTTTGACCTACCTCTCTCCATGATATACGCTAGTCTATACATCAGAGTCATCTTAGTGAGATTTTGAGAAAACAAGGTTCGCCATGTGAAGGTACTCACCAAGATTTGAGGATGAATTCAGTTCCAGCAAATCTATTCTCCCTTTCTTGCTGATTTCATTGTCTCTTCATTTGGACCCCATTTATTTATTTTGAATTTCTTCAAGTAAGTTCATGAAATTAGTATTGTTTCAATCTTTGATGTTAGATGGAAGTACTCTTCACAGCACCCTCTATGTGTCCAGTATTAACTCCTTCTGAAAGTCATATGGAGTTACACGTATCAGTAACATATCTAAATATGGTTGTAAATTCTTTTTTATAAGACCCTTTGCTCCTGTCACTATTGGAACTGTTTGAATGCTGGCATGTAGTACAAGATATTCAACTGTAT
The DNA here is from genome assembly GCF_019279795.1 of Protopterus annectens. NCBI lineage: Eukaryota > Metazoa > Chordata > Ceratodontiformes > Protopteridae > Protopterus > Protopterus annectens. The sequence continues at coordinate 816,943,207 of NC_056725.1, forward strand.
GTGTATGATTAGTAATTAGTAATCTGCCAGGAGTCAAACCTGAATCTTCTGATTAACATAAACATAATATTTTATTTGGCCTCTACTGTGAACTTAAAATATTTTGTAATCACAGACATATTAGCAGTATAACAGCTTGTCTTAGATTCATAGGTAGGTACTAGGCTATCAGGCCAAGGGCCTATGTAAGCCTAGCCAACAAGGTTTTCTGGCTTACGCCACCCAAGAAAGTTATTTTCCTGTGCCACTGTTGAGCAGAGGCATAGAAGTGATCCCTGGGGTGTATTTCCTATTTCCCGTATTTCATATTTCCTATCCACTCATCAAGATTTTTCTTGAAGAGTGCTAATGAAGAACTTTGCTTGACATAGATGGGTAGCCTGTTCCAGAGTATGGGTAGTCTCTGGGACAGGAATCTATCCCTACAGCATGTCCTGTTTATTGTGGTGGCAAAGTTTAGGTCCCTAGAGCATGTAGCTTGGAGGGATTGGGATTTCTTTAGGTGCAGCATGTCCAACAGCTCTAGGTTTGACATAGCTTTATATGTTAGGCAGAGATCACCTCAGAGTAGGTGATATGCTATGGAGTAAAGCTGGAGTTTTTTTAGGTGGTCAGTGTAGGGCATTTGTTTGAGGCCAGTATTCCTCTTTGTGAGGTACTTCTGTGGCCTTTCCAACTGCTGCAGATGTCTTGTGAAGTACATTCCAAAAGGGGCTTTATACTTTATTTTGGGTCTAATGAGTGTAGAGTAGAGGGGAACAATGACCTCTTTTTTCCTGGATGAGAACCCTTTTATGATGAGGTGTACCACGTAGAAGGACTTCCTGACTACTGTGGTGATGTGACTATCAAAGGAGAGACTACTGTCCACCTGGGTCCTAAGGTCTCTTATCACGCATTCTGTGTTAAGTAGATTGCTGCCTATGTGGTAGTTCATGGGTACAGAGTTTTTACCAAAGGGGATGACACTGCACTTTTTGGCATTGAGCTTGAGGCCATGGCTCTGACACCAGGCATCTGTCTCAGTGAGGCCCTTCTGTAGGATGTCCACATAATTTGGGACTTGACTATGGCTCCTAGTTTGCAGTTATCTGTGAACTTCGTTAGCCAGAGGCCTTCTGTGTTAGCCTGTACTTCAGAGAAGTAGATACCAAACAGGAGAGGTCCCAGGATGGAACCCTGTGGTACTCCACTTGTCACTGCTTTGAGGTCAGATTTGGAGTCTGCAACTTTTACAGTGTGGGTTCTGTCAGTGAGCCAGTTGGCAATCCATCTTGTGACATAGGGATTTATACCTAGTTTAGTGAGTTTAGCTATAATTCCAGAATGGGGGATGGTGTCGAAAGCCTTGGTGAGGTCAAGATAGGCTGTGTGAACCACCTTATCCTCATCTACGGCTTTGGTGACTGCCTCAAAGAAGTCAATCAGGTTCAGGAGGCATGATCTGCCTTTCACAAATCCGAACTGGGTGGGATCCAGAGTTTGGAAGTTACCAATGTCTTTGTTTATGAGTTCCATGATGATACGTTCCACGGCCTTGCAGACCAGGTTTGTCAGGCTAATAGGTCAATAGTCCCCGGGATCAGTGGTAGCTCCCCCTTTGTGGAATGGGATAACTGTTACTGTGTGCCATTCAGTGGGCACAAAGACTGATGCAAGGCTATTATTGAACATGGTGCTTAAGTGGGGAGCCAGTTTGTTCTGAAGTTCGTGTAAAACGCAGCCTGGGATGTTGTCCGGTACCATAGATGCTGTGTTTTTGGCTTTAGAAAGTGCAGTTTTTACCTGTGTAGTTGTGATTACAGGGACTTTGCATTCTTCCTGTATAGATATGGGCCCTTTAGGGGGTGGGGGGTAAAGTTAGCACTGAACCTATCTGCCAGGATGTTGGCAATATCAGTTGGTTCTGTAATTTCTGTGCCATTGTGCTGTAACTCAGAGCAGATCTGGGTGTTGCCATCGAGATTCTTGACATAGCTATAAAATGATTTGTGGTTGTCCTTAGAATTAGTGGCAATTTTTTTTTCGTAGCTAGCTTTGGAGGATCTTATAAGGGATCTCAGCTTCTTACTGAGGCTGACCAGGGAGCTCCTCCACTCCTAGGATTTTACTCTCTTTTGCAAGAGTTTCTTCCTTCTGTTGTACAGTTTGTTTATGACAGGGGACCACCAGATTGGCTTCTTTTTTTTGGAGGATAGCATCTTGGTTCTGTTTGGGATAGCACGATCCATGCACTCATGTAAATACTTACAGAGTGCATTTGTGTAGGATTCAGCAGTTGTAATTGTATTGTCCATCTGCATGGGTGTCATGAAGTTCACCACTTCTGTCTTAAGAAGCATGAAGTTGGCTTTGGAGACATTTTTTACTGTGGTTTCCTTAATGGGGAGTGGGGGCAGGATGTGGATATCAAGGGTGATTAGCTTATGGTCGGATCGGGCCAACGAGGAAATGACTTCAAGTGTGGAACACCGGTCACTCATGTTGGTAATGACTAGGTCTAGGATATTGTTGCCCCTGGTGGGGGTGTGGATAAGTTGATCCAGGGCATTAGAGTTTATGAATTCCAGAAAACGTTGAGCTAAGGAGTTGATACACGAGTAGTTTTCCCAGTTAATGGTAGAGTAGTTGAAGTCGCCCATTATTAGGGTGTTTGGTTGAACCCTGATATTTTCCAGCACATCAAGAAAAGAGGAGTGGGAATCCTGGGGCATGGTGGGGGATCTGTAGCAAGCTACAATTTGGATTGCAGTTTTGCCCAGAGTTAGTTGCACTTGGATAACCTCGGATGCATTATACTGAGCAACTAACCTGGAGGTGTGGATATCCTTAATGAATATGGACATACCTCCGCCTTTGGTGTTTTGGTCCAGGTTACATGGCCGAAAAGTGTGGTATGAGTTATAGCCTGGTAGTGCAGAGGTGCTCTCTGGAGCCTTGAACCAGGTCTCAGTCACTGCACAGATATCAATGTTCTCCATTTTAAGGAGTGCCTTGAGTGAGTGCATTTTGAGATTTAGACTTCTAGCATTGAGTAGCATTACCCTCAGTTTTTGCTTGCCTGTTCCTGTTACGGTGGTGAATTTGTTATTTGAACCTTGCCTAAAAAAGGCACTATAGGGACAGCAAGAGCCTTAGCCAGTATCCGGAATCTCAGGGGCGACATGTGCAGGCCATCTGTGGCAAAGCATCGTGGTCTGTCAACTATGTCATCCCAAGCAGACAGATACTGGATCCCCTTAGAATGACACAAGAAGCTTAGCCAATTGTTGAAGTCAATCATTTTGTGCTTGTACTGCGGTATCATTCAGGGCAATGGTAGAATGCTACTCAGGGTTAGGGTCATACCTGCCTGGGCTACAACATCGGAGAGCTCTTCCATGTCTCTTTTCATGTAGTCCAGGGAGGTACGTCTCAGGTCATTCACACCAACATGGACAATGACAGAGTCATATTTGTACTTGCTGTGGAGTGACCTGAGTGCATGGGTTATGTGGCGGATCCTGGCACCCAACAGGCAGCTGACAGTAACTTTCTCCTTGTTTAGCCTGGTGAGTGGAACATCAGTGTGCCTGACTATAGAGTCACCTATGACTAGTGTGTTGGGTATGTTGTTTTGCCTTATTGGCTGTGGTTGAGTGGCACACTGAGTCTGTGGGCTATGTGTCATTTGAGTTGTGTTGGGGGATGGAGGTTGCTTGCGTTTCTGCTTTGGAGGTCTCTGTTGTTTAGCCAGATTATTATTGAGAGCCTCCGTGAATATTTTTATGTTACTATGTGTGGATTTTGGTGGTGTAGATTTAGTGAGACTATGTGATGAGTGTGGTGTGGTGCAAATGTTTACCTTCTCCTCATGATTGTCAAGTTCACTCTTGGTTGGAGAGAGCTTTACCTCCAGTTTGGATAGATAAGTGCATCTCACACAGGTTGTAGAGTTGGGTGGTAGGAGGAGAGGGTTTTCTGTATACATGAGGCAATTTCTACATTGCCTCAAGATGCCCAAATTCTTTAGATAGACAGGAGAGAACACTGGGAGCTGACCTTTGGATATGCCTGAATAAAAAACTGTTTTCCTCTAGATAAGTGAGGAAAGTGAGTACAAGAGCTGTTTTTCTCTAAGCAAGTGAGAAAAGTAAGTACAAAAACTGTTTTCCTCCAGGTAATGAGGAAGGTTGAGTGCTATAGTAATTAGTAGCTTATTTAGTGCTTACAAGTTCTGAACAAGTGCTGAGCATGAATAAGCAAATTTAAGTGCTAAAACTAAGAATCTGTATCTGCACTAGACGAGTTACAGGACAGAAACAAGTGCAAATGCAGGCTTTCAAATCAGAAAGTTGAGAGGGATGGAAGAGATTGCCCAAACGGCCAATAACTACAATTTCTGGACCAGAACCACTCCTTATGTGGTAGACAGGTTACCTAGTGCTTACCATTCCCACTGATAAGTTAGCAGGCTTCCCTCCAACACAGAAAGGCTTGGGGGGGGGGGGGCTCAGATGCTTATATGCCCGTTCAGAGCTTAACCTTAACAAAAAAAGCAAAAATAGAAACATTCTGTTTCTTCTCAGTTATTGATGGCGTTCTTTAATATAAAATTCTACTTCAGTTGAAGTTTTATATTGCCTCTGAAATGGTGATAACTCTCTAGCTTCAGTCTCACTATATATATCAGACTAACTCTCAGCCTTTATTTTTGCCTAGAGGTCAAGCTCTGCGTGCTGTTACATGGTCTTCTCTTTGTGCTTTTTCTCTGTGTCTTGTGAATATATTTTAGAAGCAATCACTGTGCACAGACACCTACACCAGTCTTATGACATGCACTGATTTGTTAAATCTACCACTATTTTTTATTTATCTAGAACAATAATTTTTAAGATACCAATAAAAGAATATGAATTATTAAAGCAAATAAAATCTTAACTTTGGACCAGTTTTCCCTCTCTCCTGGCTCTTGAAACTAGACTAGACTATTATTTTTATTTTTCTGTCCTTCAGTATGTCAGTGGTTCAAGACTTATTACAGCCTATAGAACTGGTCTAGTGTTAGTTAAATTTTATTCTCATTGTCCACCCTCTACCTGTCCAGTTACAAAAGTCTTTGCATCCATATTTAGGAATACTGGAACAAGAAAAGATAATAAGGTGTTGGGGGTGGGGTCACACTATCAGTCACTGCTAGATTGTCCAACTGTCACTTAAATGAAATAATAGTGCAATAGGATCTGGTTCAATTCTTGCCTGTTTCAGTATTTTTTTTGATTAGAGTCAGTATTAAAAAATATATTTCTGTTTCTTCTGATGCTTCACGGTATTTTTTCATCCAAGTATTTACATTTAAGCATACAAAAATAACATTGTCTTGTCTTACGTAAGACTATTGTCAGTGGTATAATTACTTTGTAGACCATTATGTTACCAAGAATATGCTTATTTTCACAGTTAATCTTAATGTCAATGTTTGTTATACCTAGTTTACAAAATTACTGTAACTAATAACACTGCATGTAGCTCTTGTCTTTAAGACAAACCTGACTCACCTTTTTTTCTTTTTTTTTTTCTTTTGCTATTACTATATATATAACTGTCCAATTTGTTTTTTCTTCTTTCTTCTTTTCTTCTCTTTATCATCTCTTCTATGCTCTACTGCCTATACTAGTGCTCTGTAAAAGTTGTTTCTAAAAATTGTAAAAAGTGTGTAAAGTTTATTTGACTCTATTATTCTGTCAGTTTCTTCTTTTCTTTTCTTCTTTTCTTCCCTTACAAGTCAGTTTAGCAATTACTGCACTGTAATGTTTGTTCTTCATTTTTTTTTTTCTTTAATACCTTCCTCTCATTTCTCTAACCTTTTTCTTTTTTTCCTTTATTTTTTTGTTTTTTTGTTTTTGTGGTTCTGGTTGTGAGTTTGATTTTTGATTTGTTGTTGTTTTTTTATAATTTATTTACTTAGTCTGTTAATTTTCTTCTTTCTCTCTCCTCTGCTGAAAATGGACAATGTATCCAGCCAGACTAGCCCGGTTAACAAATGTAAAATAAATAAAATAAAATAAATAAATAATAAGACAATGGTCTTCTGAGTCAGCAATTGCAGTACATGAATCATAAAGTGCTTTATCCTTTAACGTCAGTTTTGCTTTCAGTAGACATGCAATCAATAATTTAAAAAAAATGCTTGTTTTGTAAACATCTAGGGCCCTTAGATGCACACAAAAACAACATGTTCTTTTCTTTCACTGCAGCTCCTAGAAAAACAAAAACAGCAAAAATAAAACATTTCCCATTACCGTATAAATTCTATTTCATAGTACTGCAATTTATATATTGTGCCAATTTCGTTAACCAGGAAAACCCACTGGACACAATTGTTCCTTCTCAGTGGTAAACCAAATGCTCAGTCTTATCAAGTGACTTGCTCATAGTTATACAGTAGGCAACTGGAATTAGTCAGAACCAAACCTTGCACTCAGGAATTTTCTTATTTTGTATTACATTAAAAATAAGTAAGAGTAGATATGTCAGTCTTGGTACAGACATCACTATTATTTTCTCTTTTTGCTGGGCAGAGAAACAATCGTTCAAATGAGAAGTCCCAGAAGGTCAGGATTTTTGCAAACATAGACTAGAAACATGTATTAGAAGACACTATTCTTAGGGTATAACTCAATTTTCTAAGACTTTGTTCTATGAAAAAGTGCTGGGCAAAATAATGAACAAAGTCTCTTCTAGTTACTGAAGGCATCAGATGGACTGAAGCTAGCACAAGTCTTTTTTTTTGGGGGGGGGTCACATAAGGTTCTATACAGAAATAATAGATACCATTGTAAGAAAAAAAGGTGCTCACATTTTCTGGAATGCCAAGCAAGCATATTCTCTACAGTTCAGTCCATGTACCTGTCTCAGTCTTTTACAAAATAATTTCTGTAAGCATGGAATGAACGAATGAACTTAAAAGTCACTTTCATTTTAGTTGCATTCAATAAAGAAGTGGGAGGTAGTTAATTTATACCATTTTCCTTCAGTTATTTTGCTAGGAAAGCAAGCGAAGGCTGGCATAATGGTTAAGATCTTTACCTTACACATACAAGGTTTGATTCTGACCTCCAGTTATTGGCTATACTTGTAATAATCTGCAGACTGATAACCTAGTGTTTACCTATGAAAAGCATGCCATTCTTCTGTCAGCTAATGCTGAAAGGTATGGCACCAGTTTTATGACAATACAAATTGTGAATTTATTAGTTTTGATACTGTTGCACCTAGATAACACCTTCATGTTATTAGAAGCTGGCCTGGCAGATTAATATGAAGCATACCACAAATTACTACATTATCATGGCAATAAATTTTCTTTTTATGTTTCATCTCTTGCAACGGTACACAGACCCCTGTCAAACATTTGCCTTATTTGTTCACTCCACATTTTTTCTTTGCAATCCCTGCCATGGAACAATGATAGATAATAAACTTTACAATTCCTGGCAATATACCTGTCATACCAGTCAGTGCACATCTGGTCTTTTTAAAACAGTGTCCCATACACCAAAAGTCCATCCACAACAACAGATAGACGGAAGCTGCAATTATCTACCTATATTCTATGCTATCTTTAAACCAAAAGAGAATTTGTTTACTGTTGTGTGTGTATGGTCAGAAAAATTCATGCTGTACCATCTGTGATGATGTGAAGTAGTGCCAGCTGTGCCAGGGGGAGTAGGGTAGTGCATGTCTAACATATGCCACCATAGCTAGCTGGAGTTTTGTAAAGAATTATATGTTATTTGAATATCAAACTGATTTGTACAGATGTTTGTGTTAAAACTGTAGGTGGGTCCTGCTGGACAGAAAAAAAATACACATGTATGTCAGGTTGTATTACTGTAACTGATGAAATGTATATATTTAACAGAGGATACTGAAATGGAAAGGGTTAAGCTCAGCAGACCTAACCTTAAGAAAAATATCCTGAAATTAAATGACCTGGTTTAGGCCGTATATATTTAATCTCACAAGTCAGAGATGCAATGTCTATGTAAAGCCTTTCTGCAGGAAGGCTAGAAGTGTTGGAATTGTTATATAGCTTCCAAATGCTGTATTAAGCCTTAGCTAAAGTTCTGTGTGTGTGTATTGTGACACATCTGTGCCAAATCCTGTCTCAGTGGCTAGTGAGGGGGTAGTGTGGGAATCAGGTGACCAGATGTGATGTCATTCTGTAGTCAGCACTGAAAATTTATTTAGATACTAGTGAGAGATGTGTCAGTAGCACTCAGCACTTTGTTGTTGAACCTGACACAGAGAAACTCATCTGCCTTCATCTTACCTTGCTCTAGCATGTAAGTAGACAACAGTAATTGTTCAGTCAGCTCAGTAAAATATAGTGAGATTAATTAAATATTGTTTTTCTCTGTCTGTATGAATCTTTCCATCTGTGTTGTTTTTATATTTCCTGTGAATTGAAACTCTAGTGTTTATTCTGAATAGATATTCAGCATTCTCATATTTATTTTTTTAATAAATATATCTAAACCTTTCATTGTGGCTGATCTTTTAGAAAATATTTTAACCTTTGAGAGCACTTGCATTTATTTAGTGGCACTGTGGCTTCACATTCCTGAAAGTCTTTCTGCTTGGAAACAATACTATTTGTGTATTACTTTTACTAGGTATAATTGGGTACCCTGGTCAGATCCTTAGAGTAGTTGGCTTTAGAGTGTTCTGGGGCAATATCTACCTTATAGTCTGGGTGGAGGTAGCACAGTGGGTAAATCTGTGCCAGCCTTTCCCAGGTGTGTGTGAAAATCAAATCTCAAAGAGTATGTGTGTCAGCTACTTGGAACTGGACACAGAGCACTGATTTCACACAGAGGGTGGTGGAGGACTTGGCTTGGAACACCCGGCTGAGGACTCAACTCTGAGGTGGTCAGTGTGGAGTTTTAATTGCGGCCTGAAGAACAAGTCCAGCCCCAGGACTGGAGTCTGCATTCCCTGTGTGCCCTAAAGGGAAATTGTGTTCGGTGCAGAGATACCTGCATCTGAAAACACTGTGTCCATCTGTTTCTCAAAGTGAACATTCTCCACCAGTGTCAGTGGCGAGGAATGAGGCTCCTTGATCATTGGCCCAGAGTAAAGACATCACACCATCTTCAGAATTTTCCTTCAACAATATGATAAGCATCCTTTTTCTACTTTCAGACAACTCTCCTCCAAAGTCAGATGCTGTCTTCTTGAACTAGAGGCAAGGGCAGCTCGTGCCATCAGACTGCAGGACTGCAGCCCTCCCACCTAGAAATAAAAGAAATAAATAACGTTAAACATAAACTTTAAAAAAAAATCTTCTTTTAATGAGTAGTGGAACTGCTGCGCATGTGCAGACACACTCAGACTGCCCCACAGATGCTCAGGAATCTGTGCGGTAGACAACCACACAGAACAGAGGAGTTCTAGACTGCTTGATCCACAGGCTGGACCAATCAGGAGAGAGGTGAGCAGGGATTCGAGCACAGGACCAATCAGGAGAGAGGTAAGTTGAGTTCTAAGCTCTTGCAGGGAAACATTAAGTCGAGAGTGGGTTTGCTGCTTCGAGATAATGGAGTTGGACCTGGTTTACTGCTTCTGGACCCATCTACAGGTGTGTGTGTGTGTGTGTGTGTGTGTGTGTGTGTGTGTGTGTGTGTGTGTGTGTGTGTGTGTGTGTGTGTGTGTGTGTGAAATGCCCTTGTTAACACATAGTGGTGGGTAGAAATACTCAAGCTTGAACCCTGTACCTTGGATGCAGGTGACAAGGACCTGAATTCCCTACCCACCACTATTTGTAAAAAATGCAGATTTTTGCCTCATATTTGTTCTGTTCCTCATAAAATCTGTGGTTTATGTATCTTCATATTTCCTTGCAAAGGTTTGTAGTGCAGTGGTGCACTGGTAGCATTGTTGCCTGATAAGCTACAGGTTCTCTGGTTTGATTCTTGGCTGGGGTGTCTTCTGTGTGGAGTCTGTATGTCCTCCCATCCCTTACAAAGATGTGTCTGGAGGGTTTCTCCCTGCTCTGCTGAAAATTGGCTTTGTTTTGTTCCAAGTCAGACTAGTTTCCTGGTTAACAAATGTTTAGAAATAACCGGCATTTGAATTTCAGACTTCATATTCTTCAGAAAGTACATGGTAAAACAAAACCTTTTATTCTAGCAATTGTCTAAGTTTATAACATGGATATTTGAAATTTTCCCATATTTTTGGGACTGTATTCCCCCATTATTGGCCACGTCCAGGTATTTTGTGCTAAGGTTGAGAGCTATGGTGAGAACTGAATTCACTGAATATGTTTAGCAGCTGTATTCCCACATTATTGGCTTTTTTTCAGGTGTTTTTTTGCTAAGAGGTTGACAGCTATGGTGAGAACTGAATTCACTAAATAGTAGCCATTTAAGTTTGTTTTCCTTTGTTTCAGCTGATTTGGCATAGTGGTATGTTTCTTTGACTGTTTTGCACAGGGTCCCCTGGGTTCAAGACGTGGCAGTGAAATGTATGGTGGTAACACAGCATTTTATTCTAGCAACTTTCCAACATTATACAAGCAATGTTTAAAATGTGTCCCTGGTTTTTGGCCTTTTGCCCCCCCCCCCAATAAATTTTGGCTTTTTCCAGATTTCTTGTGCTGCAAAGTTCAGAGATACCACTGAGTGTCAAGTAGATTTTACAAGGAGCTGAGAGCTGCAGGGGAACAAAAGTTTAGTGCTGCTTATGATACGTCTGCTTGCATTCTTAATAGCACAACAGGTAGTGCACTTGCTTTTGATGCAGAAGGCTGTGGGTTCTACTCCCACAGTAGGTAGTTGCATTGCTAATACTGTACTGTGTTGTAAAGGAGGTGGACGCTGCAGTCCTTTTTGGCAAAGATACCTAGTAACTATGAACCTGTTATCAGTTTGCTATCCATTCCCTATTGCGGTATAACTAGCTTATCATTTTTTTATGCATGCAACATAGGCAATTTATTCTTCAAGGGCAACAGGCACTTTATTTGTAGATGAAACAATGACATATAAAGTTGTTTGCTAGTAGCATCCTCTTTATTAGTTACAGATTTCTTTAATGTGGATTTTACTACTTCAGAGATTGTGCATATTTACTGATACTGGTGGACTATACAAGGTTGAGTAGACGTTTTATGATGGAAATGTTCTGAATTGGGCAGTTTTGTCATTAGTGCATGCATTTTGTTTCATTGTTTACTGGAAAAATGTTCAAAACAATAAATTTAAAATGCCCTCTAACAACTGTACTGTATTGTACAAGGAATATAATGTAATACAGTCAGGAAGGTGTATCAAAGAGCATGTGTGTGTTTTATGTTCAAGGGGCCTATGATTTTGAAAACAGCCCAGAGTTAATCTTTATCTGCCACTGGCAAAATGTACTTTCTTTGAATGTGGGTTTCAATGCTGTTTCAATGCATGTGAGTTTCAAGGGCAGAGAAGTTTTAATGCTAAGACTATTTTCATTGTGAGACTGCATTGCTTTGTTTAACATATATCTATTAGGGTTTGTGCTGTAAAATGCAAAATAAAACTTTCAAATGAAATATAAATCATTGCAGAAGTAAAGCAGTATGCACATTACAGTGTTTATGGTAAATGGGGCAAAATAACCAAGGAATGGGACGTTGGAATGGCTGCAGGGGGGAGACTCCATTCGACCATGATTTTGTGAGGGGGGGTAGCAAACTCAGACAGCCCGGTTGAACTATACCTCTCAGTTGTCCATATTTCTGCAGAATGAATAGATATTTGCTTCTTATTTTTGGTTTATTCCTCATAAAATTTGTGGTTTTCTAGCAAATCATTTAGGAATGAAGTCACTAAATGACAGACATTGAGTTTCAGACATCACAACCTTCAGAAAAATGCATGCTAATGCAAGACCTGTTATTCTATCAACTGTCTTAAGTTTATACAAGAGCAATTTTTAGTAGTGTTTGTATGTTCCCCCAATATATTTGTCCTTGTCCAGATTTCCTGCATTAAGAGGTTGAGAGGTACGTGCAAATTGCTTCGTAGAATTAGGAATATCCAAACCTCTCAATTGTCCCCAATTTTGGCTCAAAATGTTGCTGTCCTCTAATAATCCCTCCTCAAAATGGTAATTTTGGAAGAAACAGGGAGGGTTTACAATTATGTATAACTGTAATAATCAGAGTTATAGATTACTTTTATTTCAGAAATGCATGTAGATGCTCTTATTTTGTTAGCTGCTCAAGTTAACAGTGTTAATATTAAAAAGGTGTCCCTTTTTTGACAGGTTCCCAGCTGTATTGTGTGGCAACTTTATATTTTTGCATCACATTTTTGGTCTGATTTTCATAAAATTGTGGTTTTCTGGCAAATTATTGGCAAGTCATTAAAGATTGAAGTTAGAAAATAATGGCAGACATTTGAGTTTCAGATTTCATACCCTTCAGAAAATTCAGACTAATGCAAGACCTACTACTGTTCTATTGTCTAAGTTAATAAGAAGATTATTTAAAAATTGTCCTTATTTTTGGGCCTGTGTCCCACTTCTAGTTCTATGTATGGCTTTGTCCAGATTTCTTGTTCTGAAGTTGAGAGGTATGAGTGTCAGAGTCATCACTGTCAGCCAGAGACATTTCAAATTGTGACATACTTGCTGCACCCCACTGCCCATTGTAGTGGCTCTGGATGTGTCCAAGGAAGGCAAGGAGCAGTTATGCAGTGTAAGTGTGCAGAGTATTCCCCCTTCCAAGGTAGACCACAAGTACTACAGTGGCTTTTCATCTGTCCTTGATTTTGCAGAATGTTCTGGTTTTCTGTCAGATTGTTATACTGTTGATTTATGCTTCTTATTATTCAGGAAATGCATGCTGTCACAGTGCCCTGTTGCTCTGTTTAAGTAGCAATGATTTAATAAGCATCAGGTAAGCTTGTCAGAGATTGTAAGATGCAAGTAAGTTTTAATAAGCACACTGTTAAAGAATCACCAGCATTGAAAGCCTTTTCGTTGTTGCCATGCAGATAATATTTATATAACTAGGTAATGTATAAGCCTTGGGTATGGAAATGCATATGACAGTATTTGTAATAAAAGGACAGGATTACAGTATTTTCAGAAGCTCATTACATTTATTGGAGACTTGCAGTCATCTTTTGTTGGAGACTTGCAGTCATCTTTGCAGGCTTACCCATAAACTAAACAGAATGCCAATCTATCATGTGTGGTCCATAACTTGTGCAGGAATCCTTTAAGCAATTTATCTTGAGCTTGTTTCTTGTTTGCTGTTCATTTTTTACTTTGATCATGTCTTCCCCATGAAAAAAGTAGATAGTTGTGTTAGGCAGCAGGTCTTTTTTGGATAAGAAACATTTTTACAAGTGGGGGTATCACAGAGATTGCTACTTTCAGCATATTACTTGGTAATTTTATAAAGCTGAATATAAATTATAATTAGAACTGCAGTGCAAAGAGTAGTGGATTGAGTTGAGTGATGCTTGTTTTTTTATACTTGATTTTGACTGGCATTCTAGTAATGTATTTAAAAAGTAATTTATTTTTTCATGCCTCACAACCTGTTGCCATCTGGATATTAAGTAAGTTGTCATGTGGCCAATGCATTGAAATATTTTTCTTCTACACTAGATTTTGTCTTGATTGGACTCTCGTAATGACTGTTTGGCACCCAGGGCAGCGTATTTAATTAAAGTTCCAATTGTTGTGGTTTTGTGCATAGCTCCACCCCTTTCTAGTTGGCCACACCTCTTCCCATTGGCCCCACCCATTCAGCTGTCTCCTGCAGCCCTCCTTTAATTTGAAGTCACCAGCTGCCACTGGCTAGAGACACTCACTGAGTTAATATCTGTAGTATGAACTTTGTTTTCCATGACACTGTAGCAAATGGTACAGCAGCCAAGTATGTGTAATCATGCTGTTCATTTGCTAACACTTTAGAGTCCTTTCTATTCAGACTATACATACTAAAGCATCTAGAAAAGCAGCTCTTGCTCGTGTCAGCATGAACTGTCTCTTCTCACTTTCTTTTTTTCTCATATTTTTTTTATTGATTTTCAAGAGTATAATTACAATTTTTAACAAGAAAAAACAACGTAATATCAAATTTTTACAAAAACTATATACAAAGTCCAAAATAGATACCAAATCTTCAATAACATTACATTTTGTCTAATAGTTTTTTAAGCTTTATCCAGGCAATTTGTTTATGAGTCATATTTGAGGAGTGTAACATAGCTGTTTGTAATTCCCTACTACAAATAATCTTAGTAAAAGATATAAATTCCTTAAATGAGAGGTTATTTTTACATTTCCAATTTCTAGTAATAGTTTTTCTTGCTATAGCAAGTAGAGTCCAAAGGAGGTTCATTTGATTCAGTGGAACATACCTTGACATTGGTGCATTAAAAAGTATCATAGAATTAGAGATCTTGCATCTGTCCAACCACAAAGCTTTAATAAAATTTTTAAACTCCATCCAAAATGTGGTTATTGTTCTGCATTCTAAAAACATATGTGCCCAGTCGGCATCTATTAGCTCCTTGCATCTCCAACATCTATTAAAATCTTTCTTGCTTATTCTAGAGGCTATTTTTGGTGTAATAAAACTTCTATGAATGAATTTCCATGTAAAAATGTTCCAATACGTGGAAGAAGAGGTATGGTAAACAGATCTGAGAATTAAAGTTTTATCATTTATATGTATTTGGGAGTTGTTGAAATTGTTGATAGATTTCCATAAATTGTTGTCTAATATTATTAGATCTGATCTAAGAATGTTGTAAAATCTTGACAATGAGATACCATTATTATAGCCTATATTGGTGAAGTCAAAGAGGATGGATAATTTTGGGGAGGTCTGTTATAGCAGGAAAATGATGTCTTTTAAATTCCGTTAAAATAAAGTCTCTGAAGATTTGAATATTTAACCAGTTATTTTGGTAGATATTATACCTGGCTAAAAGGTAGGTAGTATCATGAATATTATTAGTTCCTAAAAACTGATGCCAGAATAATAACTCATTTTCTTCCATAGTTTTTATTTTCATCATGTTAAAGGAATCAAAGCATCCCTTGGTTAAGATTATTGGAAACATTAGAATGGACAAATTGTTGTTCAAAAGGTTCTTATTCATTACTTTTTTTAAATTTTGCAAGATATATTTAATTATAGGAATAAGATGCGATTTTTCCTGCTCATTGTTGAAGAAGAATTCTTTAATAACTATAAATAGCTTAATATTTTCAGAACAATATATGTTTTTGAAAAACTTGTCAAAATTACTTAATAGTATTGTTTTGTGTAAATTTTTCCAATTTGAATGGTATTTTGGACTTAACCACAGACTTGTTATATTAAGAATAATGGCATCAGCATAAAGCTCAAAATTTGGAAAAGCAATCCCTCCTTCAATCCAGTTTTTATAGTGCCAATCATATTTAATCCTTGGTTTTTGAGGATACCATAGAAATTTAAGTAATATAGTGTTTATGTGTTTAAGTTGTTTTCTAGAAGGAGGAGCCACTAATGTTTGAAGATAAAAAAGAATTTTTGGTAATAGAATCATTTTTATCAGAGATAATCTTTCTTCTATAGTAAAGAACATTTTTCCATCTATTAATGTATTCTGTGATTTTATTTAATAAAATGTTATAATTTATATTTATAGTGTCCTTCCATTTAGACAGAATATGAACCCCTAGATATTTCAATTTATCATTGGGCCAGTTAAAGTTATTGTAATTAGATAGAGTGTTATTCAATTTTTTATTGATGAGAATAGTTTCTGTTTTGTTTTGGTTAAATCTAAGGTTTGAGATTTCCTCAAAGAGTTTTAATGATCTGATAATGTGATCAATAGATGAATCAATATTTGCAATAGTTAATAAGATATCATCTGCAAAGAGTACAATTTTAGAAGAATAGTTCTCATTAACATCAAAACTTTTTATGTTTATATTGTTTCTTATAAAATTAGCAAATGGTTCTATTGCTAATGCAAATAGTAGTGGGGATAAAGGGCAACCTTGTCTAGTGCCTTTTAGAATTTGAAATGGGCCAGATAAAAAAGCGCCAATTTTAATATACGCTATAGAACCTTCATATAATTTTTTTAACAAGTTTAAGATTTCTGAGGAGAAATTATATTCTTTTAATACCATAAATAAATATGTCCAGTTAATAGAATCAAATGCTTTATCTAGATCTAGACTGATGAGTGATAATTCTTTTTTTTTATTTGCAAAATCTATTAAAGTTAAAAGTCTAATAGTATTACCCTGAACTTTTCTGTTCAGTATAAAACCTGTTTGATTGTTGTTTATTAAAGTTGGCATCATTTGATTTAATCTGTTTGCTAAAATAGATGTAAATATTTTATAATCTATATTTAATAGGGAAATAGGACGATATGATGAAACAAATTTGGAGTCCTTATCTTGCTTTAGAATGGGAGAAATTAGTGAATATTTCCAAGAAGGACAAAGTTTGTCACTTATTCGAACTTCCTCAAGTGCTTTCATTAATATCTTCAAAGCGGAATCAGAGAAAATTTTATATAATTCACCTATTATGCCATCAAGACCAGGGGCTTTATTATTTTTAAGATTTTGTATTCTTTCTTTAACTTCTATTAATGATATTGATTTTTAAGTAATCTATTATTTTGTTCTTTAGAAAGTTTATTATTTATATTGTTTTTTAGAAATTCTATTTTTGAACTATTATTAGTAAAGTTAAAGTTTGCTTTATTCATTGTTTCATGATATGAACGAAAAATCTCTAAAATATCTTTAAGATCTGAAGAAGGTTTTCAATTGTGTTTAGATGTGTCTAATATTTCAATTATGTGTTTACTCTTGTGAAAACTTTTCGTTTTGGCTGCTAATCTATGCATATGTTTTGGATTAGATGAATAAGATTGTAATTTTAACCTTTCTAAATTAATTGCTACTTTATGACTAAGAATTTCTAAATATTAGAGATTTAGTTGTTTTAATTCCAGATTCGAGCCCAATTCTTTGGGGTGTAAGTTCTTTTTTAAAGTGTCAGTTTTCAATTGTAGATTTAATAATTCTTTGTCCCATTCTTTCCCTTTATGTAAATACCAGGTTTTTATTTTCCCATATAGATAAGATTTTAAAGAGTCCCAAATAAACACTTTATTTGTGTTATTATTATTATTAAGTTCAATATAATAGTTTACTTCCTTTATAAACCATTCTTTGAATCCTTTTATCTTAATAATATAGGCTGGTAATCTCTGCCAATGAATAAGATCATTTGGTCTGGGAATTTCTGATTGAAGGCTTATAGTGCATGCGTATCTGAACTGCTTCTTACTGAAGTTGGTGCGCCTTGTTTGCTGTGGCATAGACTGGATTCGGGCTTGCTGGATCTAGCTTTGTTTGTGTAACTTGAGCACTAATCCAGGCATTCTCTAAAGTATTCAGTTGTATTTATTACTGCTTGGTAGTAACTTGATTAAAGTTTAGCTGTCATTCTAAGTCTTTTGGATTAAGCACTAGGGCTTCAGACCAGTTGTTTTACATTAGGAAGGTTTGTGGCATGCACTGTGGTGGCAGGACAGGTAGCTTTCATCCTTCTAAGTTGGGAACTGCTGATTGAGAGCCCAGTGTCTGTTATTCTTAAAGTGTATCAGTTCTGGTTTAGGCACTTGGGCTTCAGGCCAGTTATTTTACATTAAGAAGGTTTTTGGTCTGCACTCTTGTGGGAGAAGAGGCTGGACTCTGCCCTTCTGAGCTGGGAATTTCTGGTTAAAGGTTTATAGTGCCTGAATATTTGAACTGTATCTTACTGAAATTGGTACACCTTGTTTGCTGTAGCATAGACTAGATCCAGGCCTGCTGAATATAGCTTTGTTTATATGCTTGTTGTTTGTTTGCTTGTTATTTCCCTGGAACACTAATTCCACCTAATACACGGCTTCTCAAGCTTCTGTGGCTCACTAGTGATATCTGCATTGCTTACTGTACTTATTTCCTTGTTTCACTTGAAAGAAAGTTACTGTTTGTCATTTTGCATTTAAGTTACCTGTAACACATTGCACTTAAGTTACCTGGCACTTGCTCACTAAAGCAATTATATAAGTCAGCACTAAAATTAAAAGCACTACACCCTCACTCCCCACTGGCCCTGGTTTTCAGTTATTAAGGAATTCCCAATATTATTCTAGCATGTCCAAAGGTCAGTTGTCAATCTCCTCTCGGTCCAGCTGGTGAATCTGGGAATCTTGAGGCAATGTTACAACTGCCTCATGTACACAACCCTCTCCTCCTCCCAATAAATTCCAACACATGTGAGAGATGCAACCATATAGCCAAACTGGAGGCTAAGCTCTCTCAACTCAGTACTGGCATAACCAGTCAGGAGGAGAAGGAAACCATACTCACTACAATTCCAGTCTCACATAGACCTACCACGACAGCAAACCAAACACATAATCACACAAAAACATACTCGGAGGCTCTAAATAAAGATCTGTCAAGCAGCAGAGACCTCAAAGCAGACACCCAAGCAGCCGCTACAAAACAAAACACGTGCAACACATATCTCACAAAGCCAGTGTGCCAAACAGTCACAGCCCTTAAGACTAAACAACACACCTGATACACTTGTAATAGGTGACTCTATCGTCAGGCACACTGACATCCCGCTCACCAGGCTGAACAAGGAGAGGGTCACGGTGAGCAGCCTGTCGGGTGGTAGGATCCGCCACATAACACAAGCACTCAGGTCACTCCAAGGCAAGTACAAATATGACTCAGTCATTGTCCATGCTGGTGTGAATGACCTGAGGCGTACCTGGACTACATGAAAAGAGACATAAAGGAGCTCTCTGAGCATGTAGCCCAGGCGGGTATGACCCTGACCTTGAGTAGCATCTTACCCTCACCAAGAATGATGCCACAATATGAAGACAAGATGATCAATTTCAACAATTGGCTTAAGTACTGGTGTCATTCAAAGGGGATCCAATGCCTGTCAGCTTGGGATGATATGCTCGACAGCCCACCATGCTTAGGGACGGCTTGCACCTGTCACCCCTGGGCTTCGGACATTGGCAAAGGCTCTTGCTACCCCCATAGTGCCTTTTTAGGCAAGGCTCAAAGACAAACCCACCTCCATAGGTATCACAAGGGATAAGAAAGTAAGAGTAATGCTACTCAACGCCAGAAGTCTAAACCTCAAGATTTGCGCACTTGAAACTCTCCTTAGCATGGAGAACATCGATATCTGTGCAGTAACAGAAACCTGGTTCAGGGCTCCCAAGAGCACCCCAGCACTACCAGGTTATACCTCATACCATGCTTTTCGGCCCAAAACTTGGACCGAACCATAAAAGGGGAGTATCGATATTCATCAAAGATACCCACACCTCCAGGTTGGTGGCAAAGCACGAGCATCAGAGACTATCCATGTGCAACTAACAGTGGGTAAAACTGCCTTCCAGTTTATAGCCTGCTACAGACCACCCTCCCAAACCCAGGAACCCCACTCGGCCTTCCTGAGAACACTGGAAAATATGAAGGTCTCTCCAAACACCATTATATTGGGCGACTTCAACTACCCAAACATAGACTGGGAGCATTACTCTAGCTCCAACAGCCTAGCCCAAAGGTTCCTAGAATTTATAAACTCAAATGCTATGGAACAACTTGTTACCACTCCCACAAGAGGGAAAACATACTGGACCTGATCATCACCAACATGGGGACTCTATGCTCCAGACCAGAAGTGTATCCCTCACTGGTAAGATCAGACCATAAACTAATCTCACTGGATATTCACATCCCCACCCCTGCCCAGAAAACCACAGTGAAAATCTTCTCTAAAGCAAATTTTACACTCCTCAAAACTGAGGTGGAATCCTTCAAAGCCCCGGCCTGTGGAAAATACAGCCCAGACCGCAGAATCCTTTATAAATGCATTCTATGAACACCTTCAGGAATGCATGGATCATGCGATCCCAAATAAAACCAAGACCCAATCCTCCAAAGGCAGACGTCCTGTCTGGTGGACCCCAGCTATAAACAAACTATACAATAGAAGGAGGAAGCTACTAAATGATAAAGCAAAATCCCAAAAAGGGAAGGCATCACTGATCAGTATTAGCAAAAAACTACGGGCACACATAAAATTGTCTAAGGCCAGCTTCGAGAGAAAAATTGCACAGGACACTAAGGATAATCACAAGGCTTTCTTTAGTTATGTTAGGAACCTGGGTGGCAATTCCCAGATATGCACAGACTTAGTCCAAAATGACAAAAAATACACCGAACCCACAGACATTGCCAACATCCTAGCTGACAGGTTCAAAACTTCTCCCCTCCCCACCAAAAGGGCAAATATCTATCCCAGCAGAGTGCTGCCCCTGACATCTCAGATGCTCAGGTAAGAGCCGCCTCTCCAAAGCAAAAACACAGCATCAATGGGACCAGATGGTGTCCCTACATGAACTCAAAGAAGAGCTAAACCCAAACATAAAACTACTGTTCAATCTCAGCCTTACTACAGGATATGTGCCCAAAGAGTGGCGTACAGCAACAGTGGTCCCTCTCCATAAAGGTGGTGCCTCAACGGATCCTGGAAACTATCGCCCCATAAGCCTGACTAGCTTGGTCTGCAAAGCTATGGAAAGGATCATCATGGACCTCATAAATAAAGATATTGGGGACCTACAAACACTGGATCCTACCCAGTTAGGCTTTGTTAAGGCAGATCCTGCCTCTTAAACCTGGTCGATTTCTTTGAAACAGTCACCAAGGCCATTGACGAGGGAAGGTGGTCCACAGCCTACCTGGACCTCGCAAAGCCTCGATACAATACCCCACTCGGCATTATAGATAAACTCACCAGCTTAAATATAAACCCCTATGTCACTAGATGGATTGCAAACTGGCTCAAGGACAGAACCCACATGGTTAGAATTGCTGGAGCCATGTCAGACTCAAACCAGTTACAAGTGGTGTCCCACAAGGCTCAGTCCTGGGACCTCTCTTGCTCGGTATATATTTCTCGGAGGTACAGGCCAACACGGAAGGACTGCGGCTGACCAAGTTCGCAGATGACTGCAAACTGGGTGCCATAATCGACTCTCCAGCCGACACAAGCATCCTCCAAAAGGGCCTCATAGAAACAGACAACTGGTGCCAGAGCCATGGCCTCAAGCTAAATGCCAAAAAGTGTATAGTCATCCCCTTTGGCAAAAACAAAGTGCCCACAAATTACCACATAGGTGGAAATCCATTAAGTACAGAAGAAGTAATTAGGGACCTGGGGACCCAAGTTAATAGCAATCTCTCATTTGACAACCACGCGGCCAAAGTGGTTAGAAAAACATTTTATATAGTAAATAGGACATGCTGGAGGGACAGATTCATAACCCAGAGGCTCCCTTCACTCTGGAATAAAATCCCAGTCCAGGTTAGGTAGAGTCCCTCATTGACTCTCTTCAAGAGGAATCTTGATGAGTGGATGGGAGATCGTAGGTTTACCCCGGGTATCACTTCTGTGTCACTGTTAGATAGAGGCACAGTATACTAACCTCGAAAAAGGGCATAGCAAAATAAATTTAAAATGGGTGGCGAAAGCCAAACACATTCTGGCTAGGCTTATAAATGCCCTAGGGCAGATAGCCTAGTAAGAACCTATGAACCTATGAACCTAAATAGTATGGTATTGTGGTCTGACAGAGGGCATGATGTAATCACTACATCTTGAGTCTTAGATAATAGGCTGTCAGATATAAACACTTTATCAATAGTCGTCAGTGTACCATATCTATAAGAAAAGTGAGTAAAACTGAGAGACCTCTGCTCTTTGATCATGTATATGTCTTTTAGGTTATATAATGAGACAAAATCTATCAGTTTTTTGGCTGATGCAGGTATCTTAATATTGCTGACATTAGTGGTATCTTTAGATGACAGAATACAATTAAAATCACCTGCCAAAATGATATCTCCTTTAGAATTTGCTGTTATTATTTCCAAATATTTGTTTGCAGATTTAGCACCAATACCAGGTAGCCAGTACATATTTGCAAAAGTAAAATATTTCTTATTCAATTCCAATACTACGAGACACAACATACCATTTTTATCAGAGAAACTGTTAATTATTTTAGGTATTGGTAATGTATTTTTCCACAAAATCATGGTTCCTCTTCTCTTTGTTTGGAAATGAGATTCAGCTAGAATACTATAACCTTTAAAAGCCATTTTTCTAGATCTTTCTGAATAATGTGTTTCTTGCAAAAATATAATGTCAGCTTTATTAGATGCTAGGTATTTGAGTAACCTTCCTCTTTTAGTAGGGTTATTAAGACCATTTGCATTCAGAGACAGACATTTAAACCCAGACATTGATTACTTTAAGCTTTTGATGGATAAATACTATTCTGGACTTAATTAACAAGTAATGTTCAGAGAAGATGAAAATATAACTATATACAAAACTAACCATGGAACATCTAGTTCCTGGATTGATGAAGAAGTCATCAATACCACCCTCTATCATCCTTAGTGCTCAAGACTATCGTTCTCTAATGCTACTACCTAATATTTTATTGAATCAACAAACTACAACCTATTAGTTCTCCAGGATGAATAGGTATTACAATGTAGGAGATATTGTGGAAAAACGTCTATTACCATGAATAATGTAATTTTCAAAATGTTTAAGAACAGTGTCTTTAAACTTGTATCATGACATAGTATATCATATTAATTTATGTCTATTCTATACTAATACAGATCTTAATCTAGTATACTACATTAGATCAAAACCTACTTATCTAGGAATTCAGTAAAGATGTTTATGTATAAAAATAAGAACATTTATCATGTAACAAAACATTCCTGTATGAACTTGTCTGTGAAATCACAACAGTGTTAATATTTACTATAGAATCAGCATATTAATATATAGCCTATAGGCTTATTTTCCTTTTATATAAAATATAAAATCACCAGTTTTTCCTTTCCCTAAAAAAAAAAAAAAAAAACATATCTGATTAACCTTAAATAATTTCTTAAGGTATTAAAGATATTTAAAATAAAGATGTACTAATGAGAAGTTTTTACATGAGAAGATAATATTTTAGTTGCACAAATATCTTTGCAGGTATATAGATCTGTGTAATCATCAAAAACATTAGCTTTTCTTTCCAAAGATGTGAGTCTAAAGTAATTATGTAGTGTAGCTTGATTTTGATAAAAATATCATATAATGAAGTCACAGCTTTTAACCTTCAAGGACACTTCAGTTTTAGATGTTATAGTAATAATGTGTTCCCCTAAGTTGTCCTTTTTAACAAAATACATTAACACATTTTGCCAATATTTTTTCAGTTAGAGTGGCAGTGGTTAACATGCAATATATCTTTTGCTAGAAAATGTAGTCTACAGACAGTAAAACATTCAATATTTTATGAATATTAGTGAAAATGTCAGATTGTAGTATGCACTTATGTAGGAGGTGGATTAAGTAGATCACAATTTCACCATTCACTATAGATCCAACATAATGTAATCTATTAATTAGAAAAGCAGTTAAAAAGTAAAGGCTACCTTTGGAAATAACAACTGTCCTCATGTCCTGATGAAAGTAGTAACTATAAGTCAAGAGTAACCATCCCCACTTTGCACTGCCCCCCCTAACAGTCTTCTACTACTATCACTGACTAGTGAGGCAAAAGCATCACTTCAGTAACAACTAAGATCATTCTCTAAGCAGAACTGTCTCCTTTTCTTTGGAACTGAATTTTTTCCTGCCCCAATATATTATTTCACCCTTTTATAACAGAATTATTATTTATTGTAATGGTCTGTCTGCAGCTTTGGCTTCCCCAATCCAGCAGTATTGCCATCAACCAACAACTCATATAATCAATAAGACTGGGGACAACGATATCAAGATGAAAGCACAGAAAATACATAGCTGCCCCAAAATCTACTTTAAAAATAATAAGAACACATTAACCCCCAATAGATAATGTATTTTAGTGACTTTATAACCATTGCATATGCCGCTTTCTGCTCTGCTAACCAAAAAGGATCAGATGACCTAGTCTATGTTTTCATTATCTGTTAGCTACAGCTGCCAACTAATGATCAACTGTAAACTACTTTGTAAAACATGTCATCGGAAAACTTATTATGAAGGGAACAACATAGGCATCAACACTGGTTTAGTAAAAAGGACCTTTATATATGTCTATGTTTTTTATATATTTTTCTTTGTTGCTCTTGGTATGCGATAAAGCATTCAGTTGTTCCGTTTTCTTTTTCTTTTTTTTTTCATGTGAAGATTTCTGGTAATGTGAATACATAACCAAAGTTCATATGACAAAAGAGACTTCGAGAGAGTACATGCATAAGTCTCTTGTATTACAAAGAAGATCTGACCAAGAAGTCTCGAGGCAACAGCCTTCTTTTTCCCTTTTTTTTCCCTTCTTTCTCCTTTAACATTTGAATTTTGGTGGTTAAAAGCTCACACTAGGGAATCTGCAGCAAGCTATGATAACTGTTCATGAGATACTCATGATGTGTATTTTGTGAGAGAAAAGAAAAACAGAATATGTTACTCAAAAAGCATGTATATGAAGTACAAAAAAAAAAAAAAACAACTTTGCCCCATTTTATATAAATATAAAATTCTCTGTAACTATCAATTTTACTGGCCAATGTATCTGATATCAAGCATACAAACCCTCCTGTCCCTGCAACACACACTCCACCAGCTTTCATCAAAAAATACATCTCCTTTTCCCTCTCTGTCAGCAAATGGACCCACAAACCACATTTAGTAAAGACACAAACCTCTCAAGTGTATGAGAATGCATTTTTACATGTCATGACGGATTCTTAGAAAGAAAACAATCTTCTCTTATTATGATAAAGAACAATTTCCAATACCTTTTAAACTGTTTACTACAAGTCACATTAAGTTATATCCGTTAGCTCTAAAAGGACCCAAGCATAACATGACATTTAACAGGAGAGAAAGCCCGCTAATGCAAAAAGGGGCTACACTTTCATTTAATTGCACTGAGATGGGGAGCCTTCATTTCACTTATCGAAGCTATCTATATCATCATAATCTAATACACATACAGTATCCGGTATTAAGGGGGTTCTTGTTTTAACCAATATTTCTATGGTATTGCTACATTGCCCCTATGTAGTTGTCAACTAATAATACACTCTGTCAAGGGAAGATTTAGAATTTTAACATCTATGTTTAACACTCTGGCATATTTGTATTAAAGGCTTTTAAACAGCAAATAAATTAAAAAATAAATAAATAAATAATCATACTTAATAAATATTAAATGATTTTTACCTTAACATGTATGTTTTTCCCCGATGTAGGTGATTTGTAGCACAAAAATTTTGGGATTTGAAGGGATTGTGGAAGAGCTTCATTTGTATTATTTACCCTTAAGCTTCTTGCTTGTTTTATCAATCGATAACATTTTTCCATTTGTTGCCTGTCTTTTTAAACTAGGTAATGAGATGTCCATATCTTCAGTGTTTTCCAAAATCGTATTCTTTTTCACATATTCAGAGGTGTCATCAAGATTATTAAATATTTTTATTCCTTCAGATAGATGTATTTTAATTCTGGCAGGAAAAATGATTTGTGCTTTAATTTCAGCTTTCTTCAGATTTTTAATGAGAGGAATGCAGGCTTTTCTTTTAGTTATTATAGTAGAGGTATAGTCATTGTCAAATCTTATGTTTTGACCATTAATATGTATAGGATTACCTGCCCACACTGTTCTCAGGATTAAGTCCTTGTCTTGAGATGATAAAAATTTTACAATAATGGATCTTGAAGCATTTGGATTTTTTGACACAGACATATTTGACAATGACCTGTGAGCTCTCTCTATCCCAAAAGAGAGAGATTCAGGTAGGTTTAGTGTCTTAGGCAACCAGTCATTCAAGAACTGTATTGTGATATTTCCTTCCATTTTTTCAGGTATGCCGTATATTCTAATATTATTTCTTCGTGACCTTGATTCTAGATCCTCCACTTTATCTGAAAGTGCGATGTTTTGCTTTAGTAAGAAGTCAATCTGGCTGTCATTTTCATGCTGTCTTCCACTTATTTCATTAAGAGATTCTTCAATTTCTGTTATCTGGTCTGTGTGTCTTGTAATTATCTCCTTGAATTCTTCAATCTGCTTTCTATTTTCTTTCTTCATGTTTTCCATGATTTTTTCTAAATTGTCCATTTTCATGGAAAGATCTTGAATACTGGATATTATTGTTTGTAATTCTTTCTTCATGGAAGTTTCCTGGAGAGAGGCTTTTGAATGACTCATGGCTGAGAGAGTCTGTTATATTCAGCTGC
The DNA here is from genome assembly GCF_019279795.1 of Protopterus annectens. Taxonomy (NCBI): domain Eukaryota; kingdom Metazoa; phylum Chordata; order Ceratodontiformes; family Protopteridae; genus Protopterus; species Protopterus annectens. The sequence continues at coordinate 816,969,599 of NC_056725.1, forward strand.
TGTACTTCTGACAGGATATAATTCACTTTCTATTCACCAAAATTTAAATATTTGTAGAAAAAAATAATCCACTGTATCTAAATATATAGGTGAAAGAAAACTTAGATGTTTTTAAAATAATAGACTAGAATAACAGATATTTCAGTGTGTGCGACCATGCAATTATGTAACGAACTTCAGTTCCAAGCGTTCCAAGCATATAATAAAAGTAAAACTTTAATGCGTGCACAAGGTTAGCGCTTTCACATAGCTTCTTCAGACCATTATACACCATATTAAAAACGTGGTCTTAAATACTATTTCATTCATGACGTCACAATATATCAAATCTCACGTAACTTCCATATATAATATGTAAGATATATAGAACACATTTATAAAACATTTAATAAGCATACTAATAATTAAAGTAAAATAATGAACAATGTGTATGAATACTTAAAATCAACGTGCTTTCAGTATTGGTTTTAGGGACGCCCTTTCATTTAAGCCATGCAGTATCTGAATAATGCCCTAGCTAAGCATGTACATACATACAATAGCGAACACGTGTTTAGATTCATGGCTATAGACACCATAGAACCGATTATTAGGCAGGGTAACATAAGAAATACCACAGAGAAGAGAGAAATGAAGTGGATACTACGACTTAGAGCTGATAGAAAGCATGGCTTAAATGAAAGGGCGTCCCTAAAACCAATACTGAAAGCACGTTGATTTTAAGTATTCATACACATTGTTCATTATTTTACTTTAATTATTAGTATGCTTATTAAATGTTTTATAAATGTGTTCTATATATCTTACATATTATATATGGAAGTTACGTGAGATTTATTATATTGTGATGTCATGAATGAAATAGTATTTAAGACCACATTTTTAATATGGTGTATAATGGTCTGAAGAAGCTATGTGAAAGCGCTAACCTTGTGCACGCATTAAAGTTTTACTTTTATTATACGCTTGGAATGCTTGGAACTGAAGTTCGTTACATAATTGCATGGTCGCACACACTGAAATATTTGTTATTCTAGTCTATTTTTATTTTATTTTCATTTGGTGTGTAGCGTTTACCTCCACGAACGCATTAGTTATTTTTATCATTTTTAAAATAATATTAAGAAAATTTCCTGTCAGAGAAATTTCTGTTAAGCAGAGCATCAAAAAAGTGTTGTTATTTCTCTGACATCTTGGCCACGCCCCCTCTTCTCACTTTCTTGATGAATCAGCACTTGTATAGTAGAAATTGAAGAATGCCTGGCATTGAACAGCTATCCTGTTTGTCAGTCCAAATTGTAATTGCAGTTAGAAAAGCAGCCATTAAAACTATAGATACATGTAATATATTAGGTGCCTAAATGATATTCAGCAAATCTACCAGTTATTCAAATTTAAATCATAGTAATTTTGGAGACTACAGAATTCATAGACATTATTAAGTACATAATCTTCACTGCTAGAACAGTTTTTGTCATTTCTGAAATCATCCTTTTCCCTTCACACCTTCAAAATTCATGTAGCATACATAAGCCAAGGAGCCTGTTTATAACATTGGTTTATATGTTGTTTATGCCTAGACAAAAAAAAAACTCAGTCCTGTTTACTTCATCCATTAACTTCTAAAACTCTTACCTAGTGAGAGAAATGTTTATGTGCCACCTTCTAATGATAAATTATCTTATTCATTAACAGAATCAAAGTTAGTAAAATTAAAAAGTGGGGGATTTTCCCTGGTGCATTAGCCAAATTATCCCTTAGTCAATATGAATGCCACCTTTGGTCTACCCTGAAACGAGACTATTGGTCTAGTAGGACTAATCCAATCAACAATGGGAAATTGTACTTTGTGCATGGCACAACCTCTCTCCTGGCACTTTGCCATAAGAAATATCTGAAATGAGCTCAGCTCTCTCAAGCCATAGTCTGTCTATCAGACTCTTTTAGTCTTAAAGGCCACTGACCACCTCTCTGATTATTGCATTGCCAATACATTACTATGACTGTCATATACATCAGATACACCTTAGTATTCAATGTATAAAAATAGTCATGCAGCTATTTACACTCAATATCCTATCAAACCTGTCAGCTTTAGTAGCATATCTGTGAAGGAGGCATAGAACCTTCTATTCCAGTAATAAAGCAAATATTAAAGCATTTCATTTCCCAAAGGTAATTTTAAACATGTGCATTTACCATTTATTCTACAGAGTCCTGTCATTTGATAATTGCTGTAACATTACTCTATAATTACAATGTAATTATTTTTCAACTCAGATGCAGTATCAGCCACTAATTCGGGAAACTTTCTAATGAAAGACTCAGATTTGTATCTGTCTAGTGTTTTATTAGATTTAGGATTAAAATGATTTTGTAATAAGTTTACAAAATATGCATACACATTTTTACTGAGCTTCTAATAACTCGGGATTTTCTTCAGGGAAAATACCTTTTCATCCTGTCTTCAATTTTAATCACATTTGCAACAAAACCTGTTTCAGTACTTCATGGTGTTCACCAAAGGACTGTTTTTTTCACATCAAATGTGCTCAATCCTTTGTTCTTCTTTTATATCCTCATCCTTCAAGTTTATGTTTGTGCTGAACTTGTTTAAACCCCTTATTATTGTTTAATGTGGCTGGGCTCATTACCAAAACAGAAGTAGTATGTCTTGTTGTAAAAAGACAAGCATCTTAAATAGTTCAAAAGCTTTAACAAATAGTCGAGATTAGCAGTAGCAGTAGCCAAAACAATGAACATGACTCAGTGCTTTAGATTCTACATACCTCTCAAATGTACAGATTTTGGCCTCATATTTTTGGTCTGTTTTTCATAACATTGTGGTTTTCTGGAAAATTATTGTTAAACCATTAAAGATTGAAGTTTGAAAATAATGACATATGTTTGAGTTTGACTTCATATCCTTCAGAAAATTTGAGTTTGTAAGAGCAATATTTAAAAATTGTCCCTATTTTTGGGCCTTTGCCCCACTTTTATTTATGACTTTTTCCAAATTTGTTCCTCTTAGAGGTTGAGAGGTATGCTTTAGAAACTTATGAATTCATAGTGCTGAGTCAGGAAATGAGGGTTCACAGCCATCTTCTATTGCCTATTAATTGTATATAATTTAGAGTCCTTAATTTGAATAATATGTACCAGCTCAACATAACTACTGACTATTCAAAATACTATATACATGGTGCAGATGGCTGAGGTCAGCTGTTTGTTAATGGCGAGTTGAGATCTCAGTTGTTAAAAATCGATATTCTCATTAAACTAGGTTTGATAAAGCAGGTCAATCGAGTTTGTAAGGTAGTATATGCTGTGCGGTAAAACAGCTAGTCTAAAAGTAAGCAGCTTTAGAGCGATTGTCTCAGTGTCATTATTATGTTGTATTGAGGAAAGCTAAAAACAGCAAGTATGAGCTCTAGTGATTTGAAGGGATGCTAATGACATAGCTGACAAGGGAGTGCATGATGGTAAAGCTTCCTTATACTCTCAAAAGCAGGGAAGAGCTATTGCCAGCTTTTGCAGAGTTCAAACCATTCCTAAATGACTCTTGTTGTGAGCATGTGCCAATAGCAGCAGTGCAGAGAATGAATCGATCTGAAAGACATTGAGTGATAAGTTAATGTTGCCGCTAGTATTAACTAGGATGGAAACAGTGATGAGTTGTAATGAGAAATAGAAAGGAATGAGGAAGCAGAGGATTGTGATACTAGGATAAAGGCAGAGAGGGGAGCAATCTGAGAGAGAGAAGGGCCATCGGCATGATAAAGAACTCATATGTATGTGACATTCTTTCATGAGTAGTGGGACTGAAATGCATGCCATACTGATATGTCTAGTAATAAACTGATTCCATGGATTGTTACAGTTTCTTGAGGACTTTTGAATGGGCATTATTATGTAGCAAAACAGACCAATAGCATTAGGATGGGCTTTCGATTCTGTTACTCTCAGTCCAGACTTCAGATGATATTATTAAATTGAATAATTAGCACTGTAAAAGATTATAAATGTGTGAAAACTGTACGCTTATCTTAAATTTAGAAGGCTACACCTCCAAATTTATAGGTCCCAGTAAGGAAACCATTGAGGCATATACTAACTTTTACATGAAAATGCCATGTGGTTACACATGTGTAAGAAGTGTTAACACAAAACAGGGCAACAAATGTTTATCCTACATATTCCAGTTTTGCAGCCAGTGTCAGATGATCTTAGGGTTTGCCTATATACAGAGACATTCAAAATGGTACAGCCATGCTAGCTGCTTCTAACATATATGAGGCTACATCCAAGAAGGGGCAGTTTAGTACGTCACACAGATCTAATTACTGTAGGGTGCAGGGAAAAACACCTCTGGGAGTTCCTCTGTTGAAGGAATTTGATGGTGCAAGGACATTGAAATAACTCATAAAATCCTAGTGATGTTTCAGACATTTTTCTGGGATCATCCTAGTTATGTCTCCAAGCATCTAATACTGTCTGTTCATATTTACATTAATAATTCCAAAGCTATGCTATGTAGGAGCTATTGAAAAATGTCATCTTAAAGCTTACTTGATGAGCAACACAACTAGTGCAGCTAAAGAAACATGAAATGCTGCTCCTATATCGTTTATTTAAATTGTAATAATTTGCATATTTCTTCAAATATCTCAACAATTAAATGACACAGACACTGCTTAGCCTGAGCTACTAATAGTATGTCTATAGCTTGAGTGGTTAGTGACACATTGTAAGTTGTTTAAAAACATTGCAAAAATTATTATTTGCTGTGTTTATTGTGACTTATTAAATTCAGTTTAAGACCTAAAATCTAATGAATGTCACCACAGTGAAGGTCATTTTGTGCTGAACAGTTTACATTGCAATGAATATTTATTGGGTTTACTGTGACTTACAAACTCCAGTCTAAGACATAGATTCTAATGAATGTGACCACAGTAAAGGTAATTTTCTGCTGAACAGTTTACATTACAATGAATATTTACTGGGTTTACTGTGACTTACAAAACCTAGTTTAAGACACAGTTTAAGACCTTGACCTAGTCATTACTAACATGGGCGACCGCTGCTTTACGCCAATAGTCAACTCCTCCCTGGTTAGATCCGACCACAAACTAATCACCTTGGAAATCCACATCCCTCCCAACCCCCACACACACACACACAAAGGTAACCACCATGAAAAACCTCTCCAAAGCTAGCTTTGGGCTCCTAAAAACAGAGTTGGCTAACTTCACAGCACCCATGCAAATGGAGAATAGTTCCATGACCGCCAAATCATACACCAATGTACTGTATGAACCCATACACAAATGCATGAATCTCGCCATACCCAATAGAACCAAGACACTCTCCTCCAAAAAAAGGAAGCCAATCTGGTGGTCCCCTGCCATAAACAAACTCTACAATAGAAGGAGGAAAATAATGCAGAATAAGGTGAAGTCCCAAGACTGGAAAAACTCTCTTATCAGCCTCAACAAAAAGTTGAGATCGTTGAGATCCCTCATCAAATCCTCTAAAGCTAGCTATGAAAACAGAATTACAGCAGATAGTAAAGGCAACCACAATGCCTTCTATAGTTATGTAAAGAATCTCCATGGCAATACCCAGATTTGCTCTGATCTACTGCACAATGGTACCTCCTATACTGAGCCAACAGATATTGCCAATATACTGGCCGACAGATTCAGTGCCAATTTAACCCCCCCCCAAGGACCAATCACAATACCAGTAAATTGCCAGGCACTCAGTATTACTGCTGCACAGCTTAAAACAGCACTGTCCAAGGCTAAGAATACAGCTTCTATGAGACCTGACAATATACCTGGCTGTGTTCTACATGAACTACAGAGTGAACTGGCACCTCACCTGTTCAATCACAGCCTCACCTCAGGCTTTGTCCCTACTGAATGGTGCACTGCTATAGTCATCCTTCTCCACAAAGGAGGAGTGACTACAGACCCTGGGAACTATTGCCCCATTAGCCTGACAAGTCTGATATGCAAAGCTATGGAACGCATCATCATAGACCTAATAAACAAGGATATAGGGAATCTCCATACTCTGGATCCCACACAGTTTGGTTTTGTGAAGGATAAATCATGGCTGCTCAACTTGGTCGACTTTGTTGAGTCAGTCACCAGAGCTCTGGATGAAGGCAAGGTGGTTCATACAGCCTACCTTGATCTGGCCAAGGCCTTTGATACCATTCCCCACTCAGGAATCATAGAAAAACTCACTAAGCTAGGCATCAACCCCTATATCACAAGGTGGGTTGCAAACTGGCTCACAGATAGAACCCACAGTGTGAAAGTAGCTGACTCCAAGTCAGACTGCCGACCAGTCATAAATTGAGTCCCACAGGGATTGGTCCTGGGTCCTCTCTTGTTTGGTATCTAATTCTCAGAAGTCCAGGCCAACACAAAGGGACTCTGGCTGACAAAGTTCACAGATGATTACAAGTTGGGAGCCATTATTAACTCCCCAAGTGATGTTGACATCCTACAGAAAGGCCTCACTGAGACCAACAACTGGTGCCAGAACCATGGCCTTAAGCTCAATGCCAAAAATGTGTCATCATCCCCTTTGGGAAAAACCCAATTCCCATGAATTACCACATCGATGGTAGTCCACTGAACACAGAAGGAGTTATAAGAGATCTGAGAGCACAGGTTGACAGCAACCTCTCTTTTGACCACCACATTGCCACTGTGGTCATAAAGTCCTTCTATGTGGCACATCTCATTACTAAGGGTTTTGCATCCAGGAAGAAAGAGGTCATTGTATCATCTACTCTTCCCTCATTAGGCCAATTATTGAGTACAATGCCTCATTTAGCATGTACCTCACTAGACACCTGCAACAACTGGAGAGGCCGCAAAAGTACCTCACAAAGAGGATCCTAGGCCTTAAACACTTGTCCTATATGAACAGACTCAAAAAACTCCAGCTATTCTCTGACTCATATCGCCTATTTAGAGGCAATCTCTGCTTGAATTACAAAGCCATGTCTGACCCAGCTCTGTTAGAAATGCTACATCTAAAGAAATCCCAATATCTCCACACCACATGCTCCAGAGACCTCAACTTCATTACCACAATCAACAGAACATGCTTGAGGGACAGGTTCATGACCCAGAGACTGCCCATTCTATGGAATAGACTTCCCATACATGTAAAACAGAGCACCTCATTGAACCTCTTCAAGAGAAATATTGATGAGTGGATGGGAAATAGAAAATTCATCCCGGGGATCACTCCAGTGGCTCTACTCGACAGAGGCACTGGGGACTTAGGTTCAGGTGGCATGATGCCAGGGTAATGCTATGGGCTAGGCTTGTAAAGGCTCCAGGGCCATTAGCCTAATACACACCTATGAATATATAATGAATGTGATCAACATGAAGGTTATTTTGTGCTGAACAGTTTACACTTATACTTTTTTAGTAAGTGAAAAATGAAGAGCCAATGCAACATAAAAAAGAGGGACAGTGTTTTTATTTTTTCCAGTAAATTAGGAATTTTAAGCCTGTGATCCTCTTACTTCAGAACCTCTGGGGTCTTTCAATGCAGGCTTTTTATTAATGATGTGGGTTTGACATATACAGAGATTGTAGGACTTTGGATAGTTATCTCAGGAGTGAAATTTTCACTAAATATATTTGCTAGTATATTGGCAATATCCACCAGGTCCTAGTAGAGTTTGCCATTTAGCACGAGGCCTGTACATGGCTAAGATTTGTTTCTTAGTTTTCTAACATAACTAAATAATAATTTATATTTGCCATTGGCTTCAGATGCCAACATGAGTTCATGGGCTTCCTTAGTAGAGCTAATAGTTTTTTTTTCTTAATTCTTAGTGAAATTTGTAACATTTCCTTTGAGTTGGGTGTCTCTAGACATGTTGTAAATTCTAATGAGTTTTTTCTTCTATTATAGATTTTATTTATGTCAGTGGACCACCAGGGTGATTTGCTTTTAAATGTCCCATTGTATTTCGATCTAGATGGAAATACCAATTCTATAGATTTATTTATATGGGTTTAAAACTCTGTTGTGAATCTATTTGTTAAGGCATTATCTAGGGTTTTGTCATTATAAGTGACTTTTGAGACTGTATCACAGAATTTGAGTATATTCTATTGGGTCAGTATACATGTTTTTTTAGTTGGATAGAAATAAAATGTTATATAAAAGTAGTTCAGCATATCCACACAAACGTTTTATTCTTTGAGCGCTTTCGTCTCAAATTAGAAACTTCATCAGAATAACACATAACAAGCAACCCCACCCTTTTATACATTTCCTTAATGACAGATTAATGACATCACTTCATTGTTGCACCATAATGGATGTGTCATAAAATTACATACATATACCTTGTTGTTAAAACAATTACATTACATTGCATACTATATTTGCATCACATAAAATCCAAATACTTGTAAAAGTGTATTAATATCTATGCACATAAAAAAATACTACATATAAAATTCTGCTTTAATCTCAGGATAGAACTAATAGAGATAGCACTGTTAAGACCAGGGAATTTAGAGGCATTAGTTCTCATTTGCCATCTGAGTTCCTTTAATTCCAAATAATCATTCAAGGGTCCCCCTCGCTCGTCTAAAGTAACCTGGTCTATGATGGTAAACCTAAAGCTGTGTCCTGAATAAGAGGCAATATGAGCAGCTAAAGCATTTTTTTAATTAATTCTTAATGATATCATAACTATGTTGGCAAATTCTAGTTCTTAATGCATTGATGTTTTCTTCTGTATTGAAACAAGAGCACATGGAGCACATTGCTAAATATATAACTCCCTTGCTGCTACAAGTGAACTTATTTCGTAAGAAAATATCTCCCATAAGTAGGTACATGTACCTCTTTGCCCTCCAACATATATTTACATGCAGACAAAATCTACATTTTACCATACTCCCCATTTCTGTGCTCACCTTCTTGTATGTCTCAATCATTTTTGAGGCTGGTATCCTTCTTGTATACTATCTTGGGAGATGCACCCACTAGATCTAGGTGATCCTGGTTGGCGCTAAATATGTTCCAATTATGTGTTAATATACTTCTAATGTCATAGAAATGGTTATTAAATCTAAAAATACCTGATTGTTTTATGACAGTTCTCATCTTTTCGTGTAACAACTTCTTCAACTCCATGTCCCCTCCCTAACAAAGGGATAAAATGTCCATTCTCCCTTTTCATCACCACATCCTCCAATCTACTGTCCACAAATGTTCCAGGATACCCTCTTTTAATCAACATATTTTTTAAAATGTTAAGCTGGCGTAGGAATTCTGCTTCTTCTTCTGACACCATTCTAGTTATCCTTACTCCCTGTCTTTTTATTAGGGATTTCTTTTGAAAAAGGGTGTGTCCGCTATCAAAATGAAGGAGAGTGTTGGAATACATAGATTTTCTAAATATATTGGCCATAAATTGTTTAGTACCCACATTTTTGTATGGTAATATCCAAATAATGAGTGGTGTCTCTCTTTATAGTGCTTGTAAATTCTAAAAAGTCAGTACTCTTTCCTATAAATTCCAGGAAGTTGTTTAATTCATCCTCACTTCTTTTCCATAAGATAATTATGTCGTCCAAAAAAACGACCGTAAAATGTCCAGTATTTCCTAAATATATTCTTGAAAACCATCTCTTTCTCCCAAAATGCCAATACAATGCTGGCAAAGATGGGGGCACATGCTGCCCCCATAGCTACTCCCTTACATTGTCTAAATAATTGTCCTTCAAAAATGATGCTGTTAGTCTCTAGGACCATTTCCATTAATGTTCTAATGGTAAGGATACACTCATGTCTTAAACTGGTGTATTGCCAAAGGAAACGATAGAACCAGTCAATCCCAATATAATGGGGTATTGTGGAAAATAGATCTCTTATGTCGATTGTGGCAAAAAGTAAATCATCACAATATTTATCATTAGTAATTTTGCTTAAACAGTCCCATGAATCCTTTAAGATCCATGAACATTCTTTCAATACATTCTTTAGATGATTGTCTACAAATCTAGCTATAGGGTAAGTTTTGGAGGGTCTTGCATCCACTATAGGTCTGAGGGGGTCTTGAAGATCTTAATGTATCTTCGGGACCCCAAAAATTGTGGGTATTCTTGGATGCTTTACTACCATAAATGAATGCTCCTCTTCTGTGATGTCATGGTTCAACACCAGTTCTTCTAAAGTAATGTTAACTTTCCTGTAAGGTATATTTTTCTCATTGACACTGATTTCATTATAAGTATCGGTATATAAAATGGTTAACATCTTCTTGACATAACTATTGTAATTCATGATAACTAAACCCCCTCCCTTATCGGGTTTCATTACCCTGATGTCAGTATTTCTACAGATGTCCTTTAACAATGCCATTTCAACCTTGGTGATATTATTTTCTTCCTTTCTACCGCGTCTGTTAAAATTCAACATGGTCCTAATGTCTTTCTCACACATTTTTTTCAAAGATTTGAACAGTGGGGTGTAATGGGGGCTTAAATACACTTGGTTTTCTGCATGTATTATTTACTTCAGATACAATTTTAGTACCCTTAAAATAAAAATAAAAATTTAACTTCCAGGTGAATAATTTTAAGTCTATTAAGACTTCATCTATAGTAGTGTTTTTACTAGGGACAAAGGACAGGCCTTTCTCGAACAGATCTGCCACCAATTCACAAATGTCTATGCTACTATAATTGTAAATTTTGAAATCACCATTTCTGTTGTAAATAATGGTATAACGTCCATCAATTCCTCTTGTGAGTGGTATTCCCTCTCATTCTCCCCCATGCCCTCTTGTTGCTGTTGTATTGATTATAATTGTAATGGTAATACTACTCTCCCCTCCTCTGGCTCCTTAGTCACTCAGACATCCTCAGAAGAAGGTACTCTAAAGGGTCTGGGGTATATTCACCCTCTTCAAATCTATCTTGATGGGTACTATTATTCTCCTGAATAACATCAGATTCTTCCCTAGCAGCTATTCACTGACCTAAAG